>NW_026005762.1:275222-302589 GCF_001458135.2 Marmota marmota marmota | reverse complement strand
TCACCTGTAAAAAGTTATAAGGCCTTTACTATTATGTTATGTGTTGTATGTATTATATTATGTGTGCACACTTGTGATTTATGTTGTATGTTTGTATGTACGTATGTCCATATATCATATATGATGAGCCCTCATGAAAAAATGCATCCAAATATTTTTTTTTTATTCACGTGATTTAAATGGTTTAATTTAAATTGGGTAAACAGCTGTTGAGGATTGTTTTAATATGTGAACAAAAAAGGAGGTTAACAGATCTGTTTGTTTACTTTCACCTTTCCTTTTCATTATATTTAATAATTCTGTTCAAGATAATGTAAATTGTTAAGAAAGTTGTTTTCTTTTAGTGCCTTCTGGAATGTTACATAATTTTTTCTTTATCCATTATTGCCAGAATTCCTATCTTCATCCCAGTGCCAGTGAAGACAAAGATAAAACCAATTTACAGCTTCTGCAATAGCCATCACTGAACTGCTTGCAGAACTTGCCTGGACTGTGTATCACTTGTATGCATTGTGAACTCACTTGTATGCATTGTGAACTATCTGTTGGTGCAGCGACTTGTGGTAGCGTTGGGGTATTTTTGCTGATGGTGTCATCAGTGATACCATTTTTCCAAAAGGTGCCATCACTGAACTACTTGCAGAACTTGCCTGGACTATATATCACTTGTATGCATTGTGAACTCACTTGTATGCATTGTGAACTATCTGTTGGTGCAGCGACTTGTGGTAGTGTTGGGGTATTTTTGCTGATGGTGTCATCGGTGGTACAATTTTTCCAAAAGGAGCCGTCAATTGGCTTGGTGTATCTTCCTCCCTTCTGCTTGTCATGGTCGTTCAGCTAAAATTTGGGGGCCAACAGAGATGAGGCAAAGAACCTCACCCCCCCTCCCCACTAGTACAAAGACCTATCCACAGGTGTGGCTGTATGCTGGACTGGTAGTCAATGATGGGTAAGATCTAATTGCAATGGTACTAACCTAAGACAGGAGGCTGACGCCTTGAGGTCAGCTCATCTGATGACGGGTAAGGACCATATGTACTATTGGACAACCTAAGGCAGGCACGGTCCCTAAGCCACACGCTTGTTGTTTAAACAGAGAGGGGGAGATGTTGAGAGCCACAGCCGAAGGGGCCCCAGCAAACTTCCAGCTGCCAGCAAACTTCTAGCTGCCAACTGATTGGCTCCTCTGCGATGATGCTCATTGGGTTGTTTCCCTGCCCTTTCAGACCACAGAGCTGCTCATTGGAGGACTTTTTTTGGCTCTGCCCACGCAACCCAGCCAATCAGCCTCAAGAACAGGAGGAGTGGAGGAGGTTGAGAGGCTTGTGGGAAGCCGGTGGTGGCAGTTGGGCTCTGAAGGTTTTTCCTGAGGAGCTGTGTGGTGTGGTGTGTGTGTTCTAAAAATAAAGTTTGCTTCTTTTGACAAGTGGCTCCTGAATTGTGCCCAGCCAGACTGCAGCACGTTAGCACTAGGGTGAGGGTTTGGCTTAGGGTAAGGGATAGGATTAGAGCTAGGGTAAGGGCCAGTGTTAGGGTTACAGATAGGTCTAGGTTAAAGTTAGGGTTATGTTTAAAGCTAGGTTTAGGTCTCAGATTAGAGTTAGCTTTTCTGTTAGCACAGGGCTATGGCTAATGTAAGAACTGGCATTACGATTAGGGCTACTTTTAGGGTTAGGGTTAAGGCTAGGTCTAGTGTTCGGGTTAAGTTTAGTGTTAATGTGATGTTTAGAGCTGGGGTTATTGTTAGGGTCTGAGTCAGGGTCAGGGTAAGTTTTAGAGTTAGGGTTAGGTCTCAAATTAGGACTAGGGTTAGGGCTAGGTATAAGCTTAGATTTTAGTTTAGGTTAAGGATTAGGGTTAAGCCTATGACTCAGTGTTGTTTGAGTGTGAGGGCTAGGGTTAAGGTGAGGTTTAGGCTTAGGATTAGGGTTTGATTTAGGGTTAGGGTTAGGTCTAGGTTTAGGGATAGGGTGAAAATAGGAATGTGGTTGGGGCTAGGTTTATGTCTAGGATTTGTGTTATGTTAAGGGATAGATTTAGAACTAGAGTTAGTGCTAGGGTGAGAGTTAGGGTTAGGGTTACAGTTAGGGTTAGGGTTAGGACTAAATTTGTGCCTGTATTAGCACTAGGGTTAGTGTTAGGGTTAGGGTTAGGGTTAGGATTAGTGTAAAGTATGATGTTATAGCTAGTTTTAGAATTAGGGTCAAAATAGGGTTAGGGCTAGGGTTAGGGTTAGGGTTAGGATGAAGGCTAGGTTTAAGGCTAGGATGAGGGCTAGGTTTTGTGTTAGGGTTAGGATTAGAATTAGTGCTAGGGCTAATGTCAGTTCTAGGTTCAAGGTTAGGGTTAGTAGAGTTAGGTTTATGGCTAGTTCTAGTGTAAGAGTTAGGTTGAGGGTTAGGATCAGGTTTAGAGATAGGGTTATTATTAGGGTCATGGTCATGGTTAAGATTTGAGTTAGGTTAAGGTTTAGGATTAGGGCTTTCATTAGCATTATGCTTAGGGTTAAAGTTAGGGAAATGTTTATGGTTAGGTTTAGGTTAGGTTTAGGGTAATGAATAAAGTTAGGGTTAGAGATAGGGTTAGGGTTATCCTAGGGTTAGAATTAGGGTTAGGGTTATGGTTGGGGTAATGGATAGGGTTAGAACTAGGGTTAGGGCTAGGATTATGGTTAGGATTAAGGCTAGGGTAAGGTTTAGGGTTAGGACAAGTTTTAGTGGTAGGGTTATGTTTAGGGTAATGGATAGGGCTCTGGTTAGTGTTAATGTTAAAACAAGGTGTAGGGCTCAGATTAAGGCTAGGTTTTTGGTTAGGTTAGGGCTAGGATTAGGTCTATGGCTAATGTAAGAACTAGGGTTATGATTCGGTCTACTTTTAGGGTTAAAGTTAGGGTTAGGTGTAGTTTTAGGGTTAGGTATATTTTTAGGGTGAACTGAGAGCTAGAGTTAATGTTAGGGTCAGAGTCAAGGTAAAGGTTAATTTTAGGGTTAGGGTAGGACTGGAATTAGGGCTAGAGTTTGGGCTAGGTGTAGGGTTAGGTTTTGGTTTAAATTAAGGGTTAGAGTTAGAGCTATGGCTCAGTTTTGTTTTAGGGCTAAGACTAGGTTAGGGTAGTTTTAGGATTAGTGTTAGTATTAGGGCTAAATTTAGTATGAGGTTTAGGCTTAGGGTTGGGGTTAGTATTAGAGTTATGATTAGATCTAAGGTTTGTGATAGGGCTAGGGTTAGGGCTAAGATTAGAGCAAGTGTAGGGTTACAGTAAGGGAAAGGGTTAGAACTAGGAATAGGGCTAGGGCGACAGAGGTAGTATTAGTGCTAGTGTTAGGTTTAGGGTTAGGGCTAAATTAGGGCTAGGATCAGGTCTAGGATGAGTGTAAGGGCTAAATCCAGGATTAGGTTAGGGTTAGATTTAGGGGAAGGGATGGGGTTATATCTAGATTAAGAATTATGGCAAGGGATAAAATTAGGGATAGGGCTAGAGTTAGGGTTCGGGTTAGGATCAAGGCTAGGTTTAGGGCTAGAATGAGAGCTAGCATTTGTCTTAGGGTTATGGCACGAATTAGGGCTAGGCCTAATATCATGTCTAGGGTTATGGTTAGGGATAGTTTTAGGGTAAGGTTTATGGCTAGGTTTAGTTTCAGAGTTAGGTTTAGAGTAAGGTTCAGGTATAGACCTAGGGGTATTATAATGGTAAGGTCAAGTTTTGGGTTTGGGGTAGGTTGACCTTTAGGATTAGCATTCAAATTAGGGCTAGAGTTAAGATTAGTGTAATGGATAGGGTTAGGTTTAGGCTTCAGGTTAGGTTTAGGGTTCAGCTTAGGTTTAGGTGAATGGATAGGGTTAGGGTTAGGCCTAGGGTTAGCATTAAGTTTATAGTTTTCGTTCGGGTAATGGATAGATTTAAAGCTATGTTTAGGGCTAGGATTATGTTTAGGATTAGGGTTAGAGTTAGGGTTAGGGTTATGGTTATGGCTAGTGTTAGGGTTAGGGTTAAGTTTGGGATACGGGTTAGGCTTTAAGCTAGGGTTAGTGTAAAGCTAGGGTTAGGTTTAGGGTTAAGTCAAGGGTTAGGGTTAGTATTAGGGTTAGGGCTTTGGTTAGGGTTAGTGTTAGGCTTAGGGTTTTCTTATGGTTAGGTTAAGAGTAGGGTCATGGATTTAATAAGTGTTAGGACTAGGTTGAGGGTTCAGTTTAGAATCAGAGGTATGGATAGAGGTAGTGTTAGGGTTAGGGCAAGGGTTAGCATCAGGTTTAGGGTTCTGGTTATGATAATGAATAGAGTTAGAGCTGGAGTTTGGGCTATGGTTATGGTAAAAATTAGGGCTAGGATTAAGGTTAGGGTTTGGGCTTGGGTTTGTTTAAGGTAAGGATTAGGGTTTTAGCTAGAGTTAGGGCTAGGGCTAAGTTTAGTGTTAGGTTAAGCATTAGGTGTAGGGTCTAGGATTATGACAGGTTTAGGGTTAGGGTTGGGGTTAGAGCTAGGTTTATCATTAGGGTTAGGATAAGTGTTAGTATAATGGATATGTTTAGATTTAAGTTTAGGTTTAGGTTTAGGGTTAGATTTAGTTTTAGGGTTAAGGTTAAGGCATGGTTAGGTTTAGGTTTCTGGTACAGGTTAGGGTTTGAGCTATGGTTTGGTATATGGCAAGTGTTAGGTTTAGGGTTAGGTCTACGTTTAGTTTTCAGGTTACGGTTAGGGTTATGGTTAGGGTTATGGCTAGGGTTATCAATAGGTTTAGAGTTAGGGTTACAGTAATGGGTATGTTCAGAGCTAGGTTTAGGAATAGGATTAGGTTTAGGGTTAAGTCTGGGGTTATGGTTAGAATTAGGGTAGGTCTAAGTTTATATTTGGGGCAAGGGTTAGGCATTGAATAAAGTTTAGGACAAAGGCTACAGGTAGGTTTAGGGTTAGGGCTAGGGTTAGTTAGGGTTATGCTTAGGGCCATTTAGGCCTAGGATTCCCTCTAGGTTTTGTGTTAGTTTAAGGCATAGGGTTAGGGCTATGTGTAATGTAAGAGCTAGGATTATGATTAGGGCTAGTTTTGGGGTTAGGCTTATGGCTAGGTCTAGTGTTAGGTTTAGATTTTCTGTTAGGGTCAGGTTTAGAGATAGCTTAGTGTTAAATGAAAGGTCAATGTTCAGTTTAGTGTTAGGGTTAAGGTTAAAGCCAGAATTAGGACTAGGTTTATGTTTAGGGGTAGGGTTAGTCTTTGCATTAGGTTAAGGGTTATTGTTAGGGATAGGGCTAGGATTTTGTTTAGGTCTAGGGCTAGAGTTAAGGCTACATTTAGGAATAGATTTAGGTCTAGAGCTAGTGTCAGAGTCAGGTTTAGTGTAAGGTTACTGGTAGGGCTAGTGTTAAGGTTTGGTCTTGGGTTGCTGTCAGGTTTAGATCTAGGGTTAGTGTTATAGTCAGAATAAGGGTCAGGGTTAGGGCTAGGGTTTGGGATAGGTTAGAGATAGAATGATGGCTAAGTTTAGGACTATTAATAGGGTTAGGATTTTGATTAGCCTAAGGATTAGTAATAGGTCTAGGGTTACCATTAGGGTTAGGGTTTTGCTTAGATTTAGGGATAGAATTAGAACTAGTGTTAGGGATAGGGTTAGGGTTAGGGTTAGTTTTAAAGCTAGGTTTAGGGCTCAGAATACAACTAGTTTTTTTGTTAGCATTAGGGCTAGATTTAGGTCAACAAATAATGTAATAATTAGGGTTACAATTAGGGTGAGATTTAGGGTTAATATTTAAGGTTAGTGTATATGGTTAGGTTTAAGGTCATGATAAATTTAGAGCTAGGCTTATTGTTAGGATAGGAGTCAGGGACAGGGTTAGTTTTAGGGTTAGGACTCAAATTAGGGCTAGGTTTACTGTTAGGATTTAGTTTAATGTTAGAGTGGTGTTTCAGAGCTAGACTGAGTGTTAGTGTATAAATCAAGGTCAGGGTTAGTTTTAAGGTTAGGGTTAGGACACAAATTAGGGCTAGGATTATTTCTAGGTGTAATCGAGGGTTTGTTTTAAGTTAAGGTTTAGGGTTAGGTCTATTTCTTGATTTTGTTTTATCCCAGGGTTTGGGTTAGCACTAGTTTTATGATTATTATTAGGATTAGGTCTAGTGTTAGTGTTAATCTTAGGCTTATGGTTAGGGTTATATTTAGAGTTAGGCTTAGATCTATGGTTAGGCTAGGACTAAGGATAGGGCAAGTCTTAGGACTAGGGTTAGAGTTACGATAAGGGATAGGGTTACAACTAGGAATAGGGCTCGTTTGAGAGTTAGAGTTTGTCTTAGGGCTAGGATTAGGGTTAGGGTTTGGATAAGGGTTAAATTAAGGCCAGGATTAGGGCTAGGGTTAGTGTTCAGTTTAGGACTAGAAATAGGGTTATGGTTAGGGTTATGTTTAGGATAAGGGATGGCGTTATAGCTAGGTTTAGAGGTAGGGTTAGGATTAGGGCTAGGCTTAGGTTTAGGGTTATGATTAAGGCTAGGTTAAGGGCTATGATTAAGGTTATTTTTTGTTTTATATTTAGGGCTAGGATTAGGACTAGGCCTAATATCAGGTCTAGGGTTATGGTTAAAGATAGTTTTAGGGTAGGTTTTTGGCTACATCTATTGTAAGTGTTAGGCTTAGGGTAAGAGTCAGGTTTAGAGCTAGGGTTATTATTAGGTTTAGGGTCAAAGTTAAGGTTCGGTTTAAGTTAGGATTTAGGTTTAGGACTCGAATTAGCATTAGGGTTAGAGTTAGGGTAATGATAGAGTTTGGGTTAGGGTTCAGGTTAAGTTTAAGGTAATTGATAGGGTTAGCATTAGCAATAGGGTTAGAGTTAGGCTTAGGGTTAGCATTAGGGTAAGGGTTATGGTGATGGCAGTGGATCAGATTAGATTTTAGGGTAGAACTAGGGTTATGGTTAGGAATAGGTCTTGCATTATAGTTAGGGTTAGGTTTAGAACTAGGGTTAGATTTAAGGTTATGGTTACTGTAAGGGTTAGGTTTTGAGCTAGGGTTAGGGCTAGGGAGAGGGTTAGTTTTAGGTTTAGGTCTAGGGATAATATTATGGTAGAGTTAGTGTTAGGGTTAGGGTTAAGGCTAGGATTATCATTAAGGTTAGGGTTAGGGTTCAGTAATGTATAGGGTTAGATATATGTTTAGGGTTAGGGTTAGATTTGGTTTAGGGTTAGGATTAGGGCTATTATTATGTATAGGTTTATGGTTAGGTTCAGGGTCTGAGCTAGGGTTAGGGTTATGCCGAGTGTTAAATTTAGGGTTATATCTAAGGTCAGTGTTCTGGTTACTGTTAGGTTTATAATTAGGGTTCAGGCGAGGATTATCAATAATTTTAGTGTTGGGTATTTGGTAGGTTTAGAGGTAGGTTTAGGGCTAAGGTTGACTTTAGGATTAGGGTTAGGGTTAGGGTTATTATTAGTGATAGGTCTAGGTTTATGTTTAGGGTAAGGTTTCAGCTTTGAGCTAGGGTTAGGACTAAGGTGAGGACTAGGTTTAGGTTAAGGCTAAGGTTAGGTTAGGGCTAGAGTTAGGATAGTGTTACAGGTAGGGCTAGGTTTTGGCCTTGGTTTAGCTCTATGTTTAGTGTTAGGTTTAGGCCTAGGGGTCAGGGTATGCATAATGTAAGAGCCAGAGTTATGATTGGGGCTTGTTTTAGTGTTAGAGTTATTGCTGGGTCTAGAATTAGGTTTAGGTTTTGGTTAGGGTCAGGTTTAGAGGTACATTTATTGTGAAAGGCAGGTTCAGTGTTCGGGTTACAGTTAAAGTTAGAGTTAAAGCCAGAATTAGAACTAGGTTTTGGTCTAGGAATAGGGTTAGTGTTTGGGATAGGTCAAGGGTTATTGTTAGGGCTATGGCTAGGTTTCTCTTTAGGTCTAGAGCTAGAGTTAAGGCTAGATTTAGAATTAGGTTTAGGTCTAGGGCCAATGGTAGAGTTTGGTTTAGGTATAAATTTACCAGTAGGTCTAGTGTTAGGGTTTGGTTTAGGGTTAGGGCCAGGTTTAGACCTCGGGTATATGTTATGGTCAGAATGAGGGTCAGGGTTAGGGTTAGGGTTTGGGATAGGGTTAGAGCTAGAATGAGATCTAAGGATTGGACTATTAATAGGGTTATTATTTGGATAGCCGAAGGATTAGGGATAGATCTAGGGTTACCATTAGGGTTAGGGTTTGCTTAGGGTAAGGGATAGGGTTAGAGATAGGTTTAGGGCTAGGGTTATGGTTATGGTTAGGGTTAAAGCTAGGTTTAGGGCTCAGATTAGGGCTAGTTTTTGTGTGAGGTTTAAGGCTAGGGTTAGGGCAATGACTAATATAAGAACTAGGGTTACAAATAGGGTTAGTTTTAGAGTTAGGGTTAGGACTCAAATTAGGGCTAGGTTTACTGTTAGGGTTTGGTTTAAGTTTAGGGTGCTGTTTAGAATGTTAGGATATGAATCAGGGTCAGGGTTATTGTTAAGATTAGGATTAGGACTTGAATTAGGGCTAGGCTTAGTTTTAGGTGTAGTGCTAGTTTTTGGTTTAAGTTAAGGTTTTATTGTTAGACCTGTTGCTCAGTTTTGTTTTAGTGCTACTTTTAGGGTTAGGGGTAGTTTTACAATTAGCTTTAGGGTTAGGGCTAGGCTTATGGTTTGGGAATGGATTAAGGCTAGGTTTAATGCAAGGATTAGCACTAGGGTTTGTGTTAGGGTGGGGAAATAATTAGGGCTAGGGTTAATGTCAGATCTAGGTTTACAGTTAGGGATAGTCTTAGGATTAGGTTTATGGCTAGGTCAAAATTAAATGTTATGTTTGGGGAAAGCATCAGGTTTAGAGCTAGGGTTATTATTAGGGTCATGGTCAGGTTTTGGGTTTGGGTTAGTTTAAGGTTTAGGCTTAGGGCTCAAATTAGCATCAAGGTTAGAATTAGGGTAAAGGTAATGGATAGGCATAGGTTTAGGTTTCAGGTTAGGTTTAGGGTAATGAATATGGTTTTGGTTTGTGATACGTTTATGTTTAGGCCTAGGGTTAGAATTAGAGTTATGGTTATTGTTAGGGTAATTTATAGGGTTAGACCTAGGGTTAGTGCTAGGGTTAGGTCTGGATTGGTCTAGAGTTAGGGTTAGGGTCAGGTTTAGGGCGATTGTTAGTGTTAGGATTAGGTTTCGGGTATCATTTAGGTTTTTAGCTAGGGTTACTGCTAGGGCTAAGGTTAATTTAGGGTTTGGTCTAGTGTTATAGTTATGGTTAGTGCTAGGGTTAGTGTTAGTGCTAGGGCTAGTGTTACAATTAGAGTTAGGGTAATAGGTTTAGATGTCAAGTTATAGAGAGGGTTAGGTTTAGGGTAGCGTTAGGGTTAGGTTTAGGATTAGGGCTAGTGTTTTAGCTAGCTTAGGGTTAGGATTAGGGTTAGGTTCACTGTTAGTTCTAGGGTTAGGTTTGTGTTTAGGGTTAGGGTAGGTCTATCTTTAGGTCTAGTGTTGTCATTAGGGTTAACTTTAGGATTGGGGTAATGGGTAGGGTTCAAGCTAGCATTAGGGCTAGGGTTAAGGTTAGGTGTTTGGTTAGTGTTAGGGTTAGGTTATGTTTAAGGTTTAGGGATTGAGCTAGTATTAGGGCTAGGGCGAGGGTTAGGGTTACAGTCAGGGCTAGGGTAGGGTTACTGTTAGGATTAGGGCTAGGGTTACCATTAGGTTTAGGGTTATGGTTAGGGTAATGGATAGAGTTAGAGCTAATGTTTGGGTTTTTGGGTTAAGGTTTTGGTTAGGATTAGGTCTAGGGTTAGGGTGAGGTTTTGGGTTTGGGCTAGGGTTATCTTTAGGGTAAAGCTAAGGGTTTGATCTAGGAATAGGGCTAGGACGAAGGTTATGGTTTGGTCTAGGGCTAGGTTTAAGGTTAGAGTTATGCTTAGGATTAGGTTCAAGGCTACAATTAGGGCTAGGTTTTGTGTGAGGTATAGGTGTATTAGTAATTTAACAGCTAGAGTTATGGTTATGGTTCGATTTAGGGTTCATCTAGTGTTAGGGTTAGTTTTTGGGTTAGGATACGGTTTAGAGCTAGGGTGTTTTTTAGGATAATTGTCAAATTTCAGGTTAGGATTAGGTTTAGGTTTAGGTCCAGAATGAGGACTAGGGTTAGGTCTAGGGGTAGGGTTAGTGTTTAGGTTAGGTTAAGGGTTATTGTTAGGGCTAGGGCTAGGGTTATGGCTATATTTAGGATTAAGTTTAGGTCTAGGGCTAGTGTTAGTGTTAAGTTTAAGTGTAGGGTTATAGGTAGGGCTAGTGTTAGGTTTTGGATAAAATTTAGGGTCAGGTTTAAAACTAGGTTTATGTTAGAGTCAGAATAAGAGTTAGGGTTAGGTTTAGGGTTTGGGTTAATTTTAGAGCTAGAATGAGGGCTAGGGTTAGGACTAGTAATAAAGTTAGGGTTTAGGGTAGGCTTAGGATTAGGGTTAGGACTAGGGTAGTAATAGGGTGAGGATTTGGCTTAGGGTAAGAGATATGGTTATAGCTAGGGTTAGGACTATGGATAGGGTTAGGATTAGGGGCAGGGTTAGGGTTAGGGTTAAAGCTAGATTAGGCCTTGGATTAGGGCTAGGTTTTGTGTTAGGATTAGGGCTATGGCTAATGTAAGAACTTTCATTACAATTAGAAATAGTTTTAGGGTTAGGTTTAGGGCAAGGTCTAGTGTTAGGATTAGTTTTAGGGATAGGGTGATATGTAAAGCTAGGGTCAGTTTTAGGGTCAGAGTCAAGATTAGTATTAGTTCTAGGGTTAGGGTTAGTACTTATTATGTCTAGGGTTAGGGCTCGGTGTAGGGTTAGGTTTGGTTTAGGTTAAGGGTTAAGGTCAGTGCTATGTCTTGGTTTTGCTTGAGGGCTAGGGTTAGGGTGAGATCTAGTTTTCAAATTAGTGTTAGGGTTAGAGCTAGTGTTAGGGTATGGTTTAACCTTATTGTTAGGGTTAGTTTTAGAGTTAGGGTTAAATCTAGGTTATGGCTATGGTTAGGGCTAAGGTTTGGGTTATCATAAGGGATAGGATTAGAACTAGGGATAGGGCTAGGATGAAATTTAGAGTTAGTCTCAGGGTTAGGGTTTGGTAGGGTTAGGGTTAGGGCTTTATTAGGACTAGGATTAGAGCTAGGGTTAGTGTTAAGGCTAAGCCTAGGTTTTGGGCTAGTGTTAGGGTTATGGCTATGGTTATGTATGATGTTATAGCTAGGTTTGAAGTAGAGTGAGGGTTAAAATTAGGGTTAGGGTTAGGATTAAGGCTAAGTTTAGTGCTAGTATTAGGGCTAGGGTCTGTGTTAGGGTTAGGGCTTCATTAGTGCTAGGGCTAATGTCAGGTCTAAGATTATGGTTAGAGATAGTTTTATGGTTAAGATTATGGATAAGTACAGTGTAAGGGTTAGGTTAAAGTTTAGGTTAAGGTTTAGAGCTAGGAGCATTATTAGGGTAAGGTACAGGTTTCTGGTTTGGATTAGGTTAATGTTTAAGGTTAGGGCTCAAATTAGCATTAGGGATAAATTTAGGATTAGGTTTATGGATATGGTTAAGTTTAGGGTTCAGGTTAGTTTTAGTGTAATGGATAGGTTTAGGGTTAGGAATAGGGTTAGAGTTATCCTAGGGTTAGCATTAGGGTAAAGGTAATGGATAGGATTAGAGCTAGTGTTAGGGCTAGGGTTATGGTTAGGATTAGGACTATGGTTTGGGTTAGGTTTTGGGTTATTGCAAGGGTTAGGGTTAGCGTTAGATTTAAAGTAAGGAGTAGGGCTAGGGTTGCAGTTATTGTTAGTGTTAAAGCTATTGTTAGGGCTCTGATTAGGATAGGCTTTGGGTTATTTGTTAGCACTAGGGTTAGGGCTACAGCTAGTGTAAGAACTAGGGTTACGATTAGGGCTAGTTTTTTGTTTAGGGTTAGGACTAGGTCTAGGGTTAGTGTTTGGTTTAGGTTTTGGGTGATGTTTAGAGCTAGGGTTAGTGTAGGGACAGAGTCAAGGTCAGGCTTAGTTTTAGGGTTAGGGATAGGAATCAAATTAGAGCTAGGTTTAGTGCTATGTGTAGGCTTGGGGTTTGGTTTAGGTTAAAGGTTAGGATTAGGGCTATGGGTCTGTTATGTTTTATGTCTTGGGCTAGGTTAGGGCTAGTTTTAGGATTAGCATTAGTGTTACATCTTGTGTTAGTGAGAGATTTAGGCTTAGGTTTAGTGTTACATTTAGAGTTAGGGTTAGATGTATGACTAGGGCTAGGGCTTGGGTTAGGGCTAAGGTTAGGGCAAGTTTTAGGGTTATGGTAAGTGTTGGGGTTAGAACTAGGAATAGGACTAGGGCGAGAGTTAGAGTTTGTCTTAGGGCTAGGGTTAGGTTACGTTTTATGGCAAATTAGGGCTATGATTAGGTCTAGGGTTTGTGTTAGGGTTAGGCCTAGTTGTAGTCTTAGGGATAGGGTTAGGTTTAGGGGAAGGGATGGGGTTATAGCTAGTTTTAGGGCTAGGTCGATGGAAAGAATAAGGTTAGGGCTAGAATTATATTTTGGGTTAGTAATAATGCTAGGTTTAGGACTGGGATGATGGCTAGGGTTTTTTGGGGGGGAGGGGGAGTTACAGCAAGAATTAGGGCTAGGGCTAATGTCAGGTCTCAGGTTACAGTTAGGGATAGATTGAGGGTTAGATTTATGGCTAGGTCTAGTGTAAGGGTTAGGTTTAGGGTAAGGGTCAGGTTGAGAGCTAGGGGTATTATTAGGGTTAGAATCAGGTTTCAAGTTTGGTTGGGGTTAAAAAAAGCGGGTTAGGGCTCAAATTACCATTAGGTTTAGGGTTATGGTAATGATAGGGTTAGGTTTAGGGTTCAGGTAGGTGTAGGTTAATTGATAGGATTAGAGTTAGTGAAAGAGTTAGGTTTAGGCCTAGGGTTAGCATTAAGGTAAGGGTTAAGTTTAGGGTAATGGATAGGGTTAGAACTAGGGTTAGGGCTAGTGTTATGGTTAGTATTAGGTCTAGAGTTAGGTTTAGGGTTAGGGTTTGACCCAGGGATAGTGTTAGGTTTAGGTTTAGGGTATGGTTTAGGGTTTGAGCTAGGGTTAGCACTTGGGCGAATGTTAGGTTTAGGGTTAGGTTAAGGTTATTGTTATGGTTAGGATCAAGGTTAGTGTTAGGATTCGGGCTAGGGTTATCATTAGTTTTAGGGTATTGGATAGGGTTTGATGTCGGGTTAGGGTTAAGGTTATGATTAGGTTTCGGCTGAAGGTTAGTGTTAGTGATAGGTGTAGGTTTAGGTTTAGGGTAATAGTTAGGATTTGATCTAGTGTTAGGTCTATGGCAAAGTTTAGGTTTATGGATATGTCTAGGGTTAGAGTTAGGGTACATTTAGGATTTGGGCTAGGGTTATCATCAGGGTTAGGGTTAGGGTTAGGGTAATGGGTAGGGTTAGAGCTAGGGTTATGGCTACGGTTAAGGTTAGGATTAGGGCTAGGGTTAAGGTTAGCATTAGGTTTAAGCCAAGGGTTAGTGTTAGGTTTAGATTAAATTTAAGGGTTAGTGATAGAGCTAGGATTTGCCCTAGGATGAGGTTTAGGGTTAGAGTCAGGATTAAGGTTAGGGCTAGGGTTAGCATTAGGGTTGGGTTTATGTTTAGGGTAATGAATAAAGTTAGAGGTAGGGTTTGGCCTATGGTTATGGCTAGTTTTAGCATTAATGATATGGCTAGGTCTAGTTTAGGGTTAGGTTTTTGTTTAGGAAAAGGTTTTGAGCTAGAATTTGTGTTAGGGTAAGGGTCAGTGTTCAGGTTAGGGTTAGGTTTATGATTAGGTCCAGCATTAGGACTAGGGTTAGGTCTAGGGGTAGGGTTATTGTTTGGGTTAGATTAAGGGTTATTGTTAGGGCTAGGGCAAGATTTTTGTTTAGGGCTAGGGCTAGAGTTATCGCTAGATGAAGGATTTGTTGTAGGTCATGATCTAGTGTTAGGTTTAGGTATAGGTATAGTGTTACAGGTTGTGTCAATGTTAGGGTTTGGTTTAGGTTTAGGATCAGGTTTATACCTATGGTTAGTGTTAGGGTCAGAATAAGGGTCAGGGTTAGGTTTAGGGTTTCGCTTAAGATAGAGCTATATTGAGGGCTAGTTTTAGGACTAGTAATAGAGTTAGGGTTTGGGTTAGACTAAGGATTAGGTTTAGGACTCGGGTAGCTTTAGGGTTAGAGTTTGCTTTAGGGTAAGGAATAGGGTTAGCACTAGGGTTAGGGCTAGGCTTAGGGCTAGGCTTAGGGTTAGGGTTAGGGCAAGGTTTAGAGTTAAAGCTATCTTTAGGGCTCGGATTAGGGCTAGGCTTTGTGTTAGCTTTAGATCTACAGCTAATGTAAGAACTAGGATTACAATTAGGGCTAGTTTTAGGGTTATTGTTATGCCTAGGTCTAGTATTAGGTTAGGTTTAGGGTTAGGGATATGTTTAGGGTAATGGATAGGTTAGGGATAGTGAATGTGTTAGGGTTAGGCTGAGGGTTAGCATTAGGGTTAGGGTTCAGGTTAGTGTAATGGATAGGTCTAGAGTTAGGGCTAGTGCTAGGGTTAAGATTATAGTTAGGGCTAGGGTTAGGGTTAGGGTTAGAGTAAGAATTAAAGTTAGGATTAGGTTTAGGATAAGAATTAGAGATACATTTAGGATTAGAGATAGGGTTAAAGCTAGGGTTTGGGCTCAGATTAGGGCTAGGTTTTGTGTTTCATTAGGGCTAATGTTAGAGATATGGCTAATGTAAGAACTAGGGTTATGATTAGGGCTAATTTTAGGGTTACAGTTAGAGCTAGTCTAGTTTTAGGGTTAGGTTTAAGTTTAGGGTGATGTCTTGAGCTAGGGTTAGTGTTAGGTTCAAAGTCGGGGTCAGGGTTAGTTTTAGGTTAGGGATAGAACTCAAATTAGGGGTAGGCTTAGGGATAGATATAGGGTTAGGATTTGGTTTAGGTTAAGGTTTAATGTTAGTGCTATACTTGGTTATGTTTTAGGACTAAGGCTAAAGTTAAAGGTAGTTTTACCATTAATATAAGTGTTATTGCTAGTGATAGGGTGAGTTTAGACTTAGGGGTACATTTAGAGTTATGGTTAATTCTAGGGTTAGGGCTATGGCTAGGATTAGGGCTAAGGTTAGATCTAGTGTTTGGATTACTGTAAGGAATAGGTTTAGAACTAGGAATAGGTCTAGGTGGGGGTTAGATTTAGTCTTAAGGCTAGGATTAGGGTTATTGTTAGGACTAAACTAGACCTAGAAATAGGTCTAGGATTAGTGTTAGGGTTAGGCCTAATGCTATGGCTATGTTTATGGTAGGTTTAGGGGATGAGATGGGGTTATAAGTAGGTTTAGGTCTAGCAATAATTAGAATTAGGTTTAGGGATAGGGTTAGGATTGGGTTAGGTATAAGGCTAGATTTGGTGTTAGGATGAGGGCTAGGGTTTTTGTTAGGGTTATGGAAAATTTTAGGGATAGGGATAATGTCAGGTTTAGGCTTATGGCTAGGAATAGTTATAGGGTTAGTTTCATGCCTAGGTCTTGTATAAGGGTTAGGTTTAGGGTAAGGATCAAGTTTAGAATTAGGTGTTTTTTAGGGTCAGCGTCAGGTTTTGGTTATGGGTTAGTTTAAGTTTTAGGGATAGGATTCAAATTAACGTTAGGATTCAAGTTAGGTTTAGGGTAATGGAAAGGTTTAGGTTTAGGATTCAGGTTAAGATTAGGGTAATGGGTATGGTTAGGGTTAGTGATAGGGTTAGGGTTAGGCCTAGGGTTAGCATTTGGGTTATGGTTATTTTTAGGGTAACGGATAGCATTATAGCTAGGGTTAGGGCTAGGGTTTTGGTTAGGATTAGAGCTAGAGTTAGGGTTAGGGTTAGGCCTAGGGCTAGAGTTAGGGTTTGGGTTAGGTTTAGGGTACGGGTTTAGTTTTGAGCTAGGGTTAGTGCTAGGGTGAGAGTTAGGTATATTGTTATGTCTAGTGTTAGATTTATGGTGAAGTTTAGGGTTAGTTTTAGGGTTAGGTCTAAGGTTACCTTTAGAGTTTATGGGAGGGTTAGATGTTGCATTAGGGTTAGGGGTAGTTTTAAGTTTAGGGTTAGTGATAGGGTTAGTGCTAAGATTATCTTTAGAGTTAGGTTAATGGATAGGTTTAGATGTCGGGTTAGGGTTAGTGGTAGTTTAGGTTTAGGGATAGTGTTAGGGTTAGGGCTAAGGTTATACTTAGATTTAAGGTAATGGATACGGTTAGATGTCAGGTTAGGGTTAGGGGTAGTTTTAGATTTATGGTTAGTGTTAGGGTTTGTGCTAGGGTTAGGGTTAGAGTATAGTTTAGTGTTTGATCCAGGGTTAGGGCTACGATGAGGATTAGGTTTAGGGTTAGGTCTAGGATTACGTTTACAGTTATGGTTAGAGCTAGGGTTATCATTAGGTTTAGGGTTAGGTTTATGGTAATGGATAATTTTAAAAATAGAATTTGGGCTAGTATTTACATTATGATTAGGGCTAGGGTTAACATTATGTTTAGGAATAGGGTTCGGGTTATGTATAGGGTTAGGGTTATGTTTTTAGCTAGGGTTAGGTATAAGGTGAGGATTAGGGTTAGCGTGAGGGATAGGGTAAGTGTTAGGGTTATGCTTAGGGCTAGGTTTAGGCCTAGGGTTTGGGCTAGGTTTTGTGTTAGGTTTAGAGCTAGGCTTAGTGCTATGGGTATGTAAGGGCTAGGCTTATGGTTAGGTTTATGGCTAGGTCTAGTGTTAAGTTTAGGTTTTGGTTAGGGTTAGTTTTAAAGCTAAGGTTAGTGTTAGTGTCAGGGTCTGTGTTTGGATTAGGGTTAGGGTTAAGTTTAGAGCCTAAATTAGGATTGGTTAGGTCTAGAGGTAGGGTTAGGGTTTGGGTTAGGTTAATGGTTATCATTAAGGTTAGGGCTAGGTTTTTGTTTAGGTCTTGGGTGAGAGATATGGCTAGATTTAGGATTAGTTTTATGTCTAGGGCTAGTGTTAGGGTTAGGTTTATGGTTAGGGTCAGAATAATGGTCAGGGTTTCGGTTAGCGTTTGGGTTATTGTTATAACTAGAATGATGGCTAGGGTTAGGACTAGTTACAGAGTTAGAATTTGTGTTAGGCTAAGGATTAGGGTTAGGACGAGTGTTAGAATTAGGGTTAGGGTTTGGCTTAGGGTAAGGGATAGGATTAGAGATAGGGTCAGTGTTAGGGTTAGGGTTAGGGCTAGTGTTCGGGTTAGGTTTAGGTATAGGTTTATTTCTAGTGCTAGTGTTAGGGTTCAGTTTAGGGTTAGGGTCAGGTTTACATCTACGGTTACCGTTAGGGTCAGAATAAGTGTCAGGTTTGGGTTATGGTTAGAGCTAGAATGAGGGCTAAGTTTAGGACTTGTAATAGAGTTAGGGTTTGGTTAAACATGATTAGGGTTAAGACTAGTGATAGCATTAGCATTAGGGTTAGGGTTAACTTAGGCTAAGGTATAGGGTTATAGCTAGGGTTAGGGCTACGTTTAGGGTTAGAGTAAGGGCTAGTGTTAGGGTTAGTTTTAGGGTTAAAGCTAGGTTTAGGTCTCTGTTTAGGGCTGGGTTTTGGTTAGAGTTAGGGCTAAGTTTAAAGTTATGGCCAATGAATGGACTAGTGTTACTATTTGGGCTTGATGTAGGATTAGGGTTAGGACTAGGTCTAGTGTTAGGATTAGATTTAGGGTTAGGGTGATGTTCATTTTTTAAAAAATTTTATTTTATTTTTATATTTGTATTGGTTGTTCAAAACATTACAAAGCTCTAGGGTTTGTAATCTAGGGTTAGGGCTAGGGCTAGGATTAGGGTTATGGTAAGGAATATGGTTAGAACTAGGGATATGGCTAGAACTAGGGATATGGCTAGAGTGAGAATTAGAGTTAGAGGTTTAAAGTTAGGGTTAGGTTTAGGGCTAAATTGGGGCTAGGATTAGGGGTAGGGTTAGTATTAGCGTTAGGCCTAGCATTTGGGATAGGGTTAGGGTTAGCATTTGGATTAGGGTTAAGTTTATGGAAATGGGTGGAGTTATAGCTAGGTTTAGGTGTAGGGTTAGTGTTAGGGTTAGGACCAGGGTTGGGCTATGGTTAGGGTCAACATTGGGGTTAAGGTTATGTTTAGGGGAATGGGTGGGGTTATAGATAGGTTTAGGGCTATGGTGAGGGTTAAAATTAGGATTTGGCCTAGGGTTATAGTTCAGTTTAGGTAACCCTAGTCCAATCTTTACCTAGGATTAGGGCTAGGATGAGGAGTAGGTTTTTATAAGGTTAGGGCTAGAACTCAGGGTAGGGCTAATATCAGGTCCAGGGTTATGGTTAAGGATAGTTTTAGGGTTAGGTTATGGCTAGGTCTAGTGTAAGGGTTAGGTTTAGGTTAAAGGTCAGCTTTAGAGCTAGGGTTATTATTAGGGTCAGTGTCAGGGTTAACATTTTATTTAGATTAAGGTTTAGGGTTAGGGGTTAAATTAGCGTTAGGTTTAGGTTTAGAGTTAGGGTAATGGATAGGGTTTGGTTTAGGTTTCAGTTAATGTTTAGGGTAATGGATGGGTTAGGTTTAGCGAATGGGTTAGGGTTAGCATTAGGGTTAGGGTTATGTTTAGTATAATGGATAGGTTTAGAGCTAGGGTTACGGCTAGGTTACAGTTTGGATTAAGTCTAGGATTAGGTTTAGGTTTAGGATAGGGCTAGGGTTTAGTTTAGAGTAAGTGTTATGGTTAGGGTAAGTGTTAGGTTTAGGGCTAGGGTTATGGTTAGGTTAGGGTAAGTTTTAGTGTTTGAGCTAGGGATAGTGTTAGGGCGAGTGTTAGGTTTAGGTTTAGGTCTAGGTTTCCATTTATGGTTAGAGTTAGGTTTAGTGTTAGAGATAGGGCTTTAATTAGGGTTAGTGTTAGGTTTAGGGTAATTGATAAGGTTAGAGCTAAAGATCGGGCTAGGGTTAATGTTAGGATTAGGGCTAGAGTTAGGGTTTAGGATAGAGCTAGGTTTATGTTTCATGTAAGGGTTAGGCTTTGAGCTAGTGTTAGGTCTAAGGCAAGGGTTACGGTTAGGGTTAGGGTTAGGGTTAGGGCTCGGGATAGGCTTAGGTTTATGCTTAGAGCTAAGTTTAGGCCCAGGATTAGGGCTATATTTTGTGTTAAGTTTAGGACTATTGTTAGTACTATGGGTAATATAAGAGCAAGGTTGTGTTTAGGGCTATTTTTAGGGTTAGGGTGATGTCTAGGTCTAGTTTAAAGCTAGGTTTAGTGTTAGAATCAGGGTCAGTGTTTGGGATAGGGTTAGGGTTAGGGTTAGAGCCAGAATTAGGACTAGGTTTAGATCTAATGACAGGGTAAGTGTTTAGTTTAGGATAAGGGTTATTATTAGGGCTAGTGCTAGGTTTTTGTTTAGGTCTAGGGCTAGAGTTATAGCTATATTTAGGATTAGCCTTGGGTCTATGTCTAGTGTCAGCCTTAGGTATATGTATAGGTTTACTGGTAGGTCTAGTGTTAGGGTTTGGTTTAGGTATAGAATCGGGTTTAGACCTAGGGTTACAGTTAGGATCAGATGATGGTCAATGTTAGGGTTAGAGGTAGAATGAGGGCTAGGATTAAGACTAGAAATACAGTTAGAGTTTAAGTTAGGCTAAGGATTAGGGTTAAGACTAAGCTTAGCATTTGGGTTAGGGTTTGGCTTAGGGTAAGATTTAGGGTTAGAGCTTGGTTTAGGGATAGGGTTAGGGTTAGGTTTAGGGCTAGTGTTAGAGTTAAGATTAGGGTTAAAGTTAGGGTTAGAGCTCGGATTAGGGGGAGGATTTGTGTTAGAATTAGGATAAGACTTTTGTACTAACTAAGGTTATGATTAAGGCTAGTTTTAGTATTAGGGTTAAGGCTAGTTCTAGTGTTAGAGTTAATTTTATGTTAGGATGATGTTTAGAGATAGGATTAGTGTTAGTGTCAACTTCAGGTTCAGGGTTAATTTTAGAGTTAGGTTTAGGACTACGTGTAGGTTTAGGGTTTGGTTTAGGTTAAGGGTTAGCATTAGGGCTATGGCTTGGTTTTGTTTTATGTCTAGGTCTAGGGGTAGGGCAAATTTTAGGATTAGTATTATGGTTAGGGGTAGTGTTGGAGTTAAGTATAGGCTTATGTTTACAATTAAATTAAGAGTTAGGCTTAGATTTAGAGTTAGGTTTATGTTTAGGGTCATGGTAACAGCTAAGGTGAGTTTAGGTAAAGGTTAGGGGTTAGGCCTCTAATTAGCATTAGGGTTAGGGTTAAGGTTAGGGTAATAGATATGGTTAGGATTAGGGTACAAGTTAGGTTCAGGGTAATGGATAAAGTTAGGGTTAGAGGTAGGGTTAGGGTTATCCTAGGGTTAGCATTAGGGTTAGGGTTATGGTTAGGGTAATGGATATGGTTAGAGCTAGGGTTAGGCTAGGATTATGGTTAGGATTAAGGCTAGTGTTAGGTTTAGATTTAGGGCAAGTTTTAGTGTTAGGGTTAGGTTTAAGGTAATGGTTAGGGCTAGGGTTAAGGTTAGGGTTAAAACGAGGCATAGGGCTCAAATTAGGGCTAGGTTTTTGGTTAGGTTAGGATTAGGATTAGGGCTAACAATAATGTAAGAAGTGGGTTATGATTAGGGCTACCTTCAAGGTTAGGGTTAGGGATAGGTCTAGTTTTAGGTTTAGGTATATTTTTAGGGTAATGTTAGAGCTAGAGTTAGTGTTAGGGTCAGAGTCAGTGTCAAGGTTAGGTTTAGGATTGGGTAAGAGTGAATTAGGGCTAGGGTTAGTGCTAGGTGTAGGGTTAGGTTTGGTTTAGGTTAAGGGTTACGGTTAGGGTTTTGGCTCAGTTTTGATTAGGGCTAGGGCTAGGTTAGGACTAGTTTTAGGATTAGCATTAGTGTTACGGCTAGTTTCAGTGGGAGGTTTACACTTAGGGTTAGATTTATAGTTATGGTTAGATCTAGGGTTAGTGGTAGGGATAAGTTTAGGGCTAAGGTTAGAGCAAGTGTTAAGGTTATGTTAAGGTATAGGGTTAGAACTAGGAACAGGGGAAGGGAGGCTGAATTAGTCTTAGTGCTAGTGTTATGTTAGAGTTAGGACTAAATTAAGGCTAATCAGATCTAGTATTAGTGTAAGGGTTGTGTCTAGGGTTAGGGTTAGGGTTAGATTTAAGGGAGGGGATGGGGTTATATCTAGGTTTAGAAATAGGGTGAGGGATAAAATTAGAGATTGGTTAGAGTTAGGGTTCGGGTTGGGATCAAGGCAAGGTTTACGGCTAGAATGAGGGCTAGCATTTGTGTTAGCGTTATGGAAAGAATTAGGGCTAGAGCTAATATCAAGTCTAGGGTTATGGTTAGGGATAGTTTTGGGGTAAGTTTTATGGGTAAGTTTAGTGTCAGAGTTCAGTTTAGGGTAAAGTTCAGGTATAGACCTAGGGGTATTATAATGGTTAGAGTCAGGGATTGGGTTAGGTGGGGGTTTAGAGTTGGGACTCACCTTACCGTTAGGGTTACAGTTAGGGTATGATAATGCTTAGGGTTAATTTGAGGCTTTAGGTCAGGTTTAGGTTAATGTATAGGGTTAGGGTTAGGCCTAGGGTTAGCATTAGGTTTATGGTTATCATTAGGGTAATGGATAGGGTTAGAGTTAGGGTTAGGGCTACGGTTATGTTTAGGATTAGGGCTAGAGTTAGGGTTAGGATTAGGGTCAAGTCTACATTAGGGTTAGGGTTAGGATTAGGGTACTGGTTAGTGTTTGAGCTAGGATTAGTGCTAAGTCTAGGGTTAGGATTAGGGTTAGGTCTAGGGTTAGTGTTAGTATTAGGGTTAGGGCTAGTGTTCTCATTAGGGTTAGGATAATTGACAGGTTTAGATGTCAAATTAGGGTTAGGGTTAGGGTTAGGTTTAGGACAATGGTTAGTGTTAGATTTAATGTAACTTTTAGGGTTTGAGCTAGGGTTAGGACTACAGCAAGGGTTAGGTTTATGGTTATTGTTAGAGTATTTAAGGGTTAGGGCTAGTGTTATCATGAGGCTTATGGTTAGGGTTAGGGTAATTGGTGCTATAGCTAGGGTCTAGGCTAGGGTTAAATTTAGGAATAAGGCTAGGATTAGGGTTAGGGTTAGGCTTAGGGGTTTCTTACGGTTAGATTAAAGATAAGGTTAGGGATTGATTAAGTGTTAGGGCTAGGTTGAGGGTTTAGGTTAGAATCAGAGAAAGGGATAGAGGTAGTGTTAGGGTTAGGGCTAGGGTTATAGTTAAGGTAATGGATAGATATAGAGCTATGGTTTGGTCTATGGTTATGGTTAGGTTTAAGGCTAGGATTAGGGTTAGGGTTTGGGCAAGGGTTTTTTTAGGGTTAGGGTTAGTGTTTGAGCTAGAGTTAGAGCTAGGGCTAGGACGAGGGTTAGGTTCAGTGTTAGGTCCAGGAATAGTATTATGGTAGGTTTAGAGTTAGAACTAGTGTTATCATTAGGGTTAAGATAAGGGTTAAATAATGGATATGGCTAGATGTAGGTTTGGGTTTATAGGGTTAGGATAAGGGTTAAATTAATGGATATGGCTAGATGTAGGTTTGGGTTTATTGTGAGGGTTAGAATTAGATTTAGTTTTAGGGTTATGGTTAAGGTATGGTTAGTTTTATGTTTATGGTATGTGTTAGGGTTTGAGCAAGGGTTAGGGCTATGGTGAGTGTTCGCTTTACAGTTAGGTCTAGGGTTAGATTTTTGGTTAGGGTTATGGGTAGTGTTAGGGTTATGGCAAGGGTTATCAATAAGTTTAGGATTAGGGTTAGGGTAGTGGGTAGGTTGAGAGCTAGGCTTAGGGATAGGGTTAAGTTTAGAGTTAGGGTTAGAGTTAGGGATAGGTCTAAGTATATATTGAGGGTAAGGGTTAGGCATTGAGTAAGGTTTAGGACTAAGGCTAGGGTTGGGGTTAGGATTAGGTCTAGGGTTATGGTTAGGGTTATGCTTAGGGCTAGGTTTAGGCCTAGGATATGCTCTAGGTTTTGTGTTAGGTTAAGGCATAGGGTTAGGGCCATGGGTAATGTAAGAGCTAGGATTATGATTAGGGCTATTTTTAGGGTTAGAGTTATGGCTAAGTCTAGTGTTAGGTTTAGGTTTTCAGTTAGGGTCAGGTGTAGAGATAGCTTAGTGTTAAATGCATGGTCAGTATTCAGGTTAGAGTTAGAGTTCAGGTTAAAGCCAGAATTAGGACTAGATTTATGTCTAGGGGTAGGATTAGTCATTGTGTTAGGTTAGGGGTTATTGTTAGAGCTAGGGCTAGGTTTTTGTTTAGGTCTAGGGCTAGAGTTAAGGCTAGATTTAGGATTAGGTTTAGGTCTGTAGCTAGGGGTAGGGTCAGGTTTAGATATAAGGTTACTGGTAGGGCTAGTGTTAGGGTTTGGTCTCCGGTTAGGGTCAGGTTTAGACCTAGGTATATTGTTATGGTCAGAATAAGTGTCAGGGTTGGTTTAGGTTTTGGGATAGGGTTAGAGCTAGAATGAGGGCTAGGTTTAGGACTATTAATAGGGTTAGTGTTTTGATTATGCTAAGGATTAGGCATAGGTCTAGGGTTACCATTAGGGTTAGGGTTTTGCTTACGATTAAGGATAGGGCTAGAGCTAGTGTTAGGGGTAGGGTTTATATTAGGGTAGGTATGATGTTACAGCTAGGTTTAGAGCTAGGTTGAGGGTTATAATTAGGGTTAGGGATAGAGTTAAGTGTAGGGTTAGGATTAAAGCTAGTGTTAGGCCTAGGGTTAATTCTAGGGGTTGGGTAGGGTTAGGGCTAACATTAGGGCTAGTGGTAATGTCAGGTATAGGGTTATGGTTAGGGATAGTTTGGGGGATAGATTTATGGCTAGGTATAGTATGAGGGTTATGATGAGGATTAGGGTCACGTTTTGATGTAGGGATATTATTATGGTCAGAGTCAGTGTTAGGGTTTGGTTCAGGATAAAGTTTAGGATTAGGGCTCGAGTTGCATTATGGTTAAGGTTACAGTTAGGGTAATAATATGGTTAGAGTTAGGGTTCAGGTTATGTTTATGGTAAAGCTAGCACCAACCCAGTTTGATTTCAACCTCCATTTTCATTTACCTACATAGGTCAATATGAAGGGAAACCTTAAAATACAGAGTGTTCCTCATAGGAAACCATTGAAATGAGAAGGCCTAAACCTGGGGAGCATATTAAGGCTAGCCAAAGATGACTCATTCCAAGTATCAAAGAAATTTGAACAAAACTAACTCTCACCCTAACACTACATCTAGCACTAGCCCTAACCCTAAACCTAACACTAACACTAACTTGATTAGAGAACCATTGATCCTAGAAGTCCCACACTTAGAGAGCTTTGTGGGGCAAGCTAACTGATGAATCCTATGCAGTATCAAACAAATCTGACCAAATAATTATGGCAGGAATTTTAGTGCATACATATTTCCCGTCTTTCTCCTAAAGGGCACTCAGATAAAATTGTTTTTGCATGTTTCAGCTTATGCCTACATTCACAAGGAACATACCAGAGTGTCCCCACAAAGAATTGAGGTTTTATGTGCAGTTTCAAGCAGCTAGCATAAACCCTGTTTGATTTCCAGGTCCATTTTCATTTACTCAAATAGGTCAAAATGAAGTAAAATGAAAATACTAACTGTACCTGAAACCAAACAGTTGAACCAAAAGGCCTAAACCTGGGGAACAGAGTAAGGTTAGTTAAAGATGAATCCTGGATTGTATCAAAGAAATCTGAATAAAGTAACTCTAACCCTAACACTACCTCTAAACCTAGACCTAATCCTAACCTTAAACATTAGCATAGTTCTATCCCTAACTATAACTTTAACCCTAATTTTAAATGTAACCATTGCCCAAACCCTAGCTCTAACTTTATCCATTACCATAACCCTAACCCTAACCCTAATGCTAAACATAGCCCTATCCTTAACCTTTACCCTAGCCTGCTCTAACCCTAAACCTCACCCTAGCCCAAAACCTAGCTCAACCCTAACACTTACTCTAAACCTAACCCTAACCCTAGGCCTAACACTAATCCTAACTCTAACTCTAGCCCTAATCCTAACCATAAGCCTAGACCCAATCCTAGCTGTAATCCTATCCATTACACTAAACATAAGCCTAACCCAAATGCTAACAATAGGACTAAACCTAACCGTATAGCTATCCCTAACCCTATTCAAAACACTAACCCTAACCTAAACCTAAAATCGAACCCAATCCAAAACCTAATGCTAATTCGAGCCTTAAACCTAAACGTTATCTGAAACCAATCCCTAATCCTGACCCTGACGCAAATAATACACCTAGCTCTTAACCAGGCCTTTACCCTAATCTTAACCATTACATTAGACCTAGCCATGATCTAACTCTAAAACTATACTTAACTATAATGCTAGACCTGACATGAGCCCTAGCCCTAATCCTAGCCCTAGCCCTAATACAAACCCTCATCCTAGCCCTAAACCTAGCCTTAATCCTAAACTGTACCCTAAACCTAGCCCTAACCTTAATTATAACCCTCGCCCTAGCCCTAAATCTAGCTATAACACCACCCCTCCCCATAAACCTAACCCTAACACTAACCCTAGCCCTAACCATGGGCCTAATCCTAAAACTAACTCTAGCATTAATCATAGCCATAATTTAGCCCTAACGCTAAACCTAACCCTAACACTAGCCTTAAGACTAACTCTAACTCTCACCCTAGCCCTATTTCTAGTTGTAATCCTTTCTTTTATCCTAACCCTAACACTAGACCTAACCTTAACCCTAAAACTAGTCCTAGCCCTAAACCTAGATCTAACCATAACAATAAATCTAAGTCTAAACCTCACCCTAACACTAGCCCTAACATTATCACTAATCATAAATCTAGCCCTAACCCTAGCCCTGGATCTAAAACAAAACTGAGCCATAACCCTAACCTTAACTCTCATCTAACTGTAACCCTAGACCTGACATTAGCTCTATCCCTAATTCTTACCCTAAGCCTAACACAGACACTAACCCTACACCTAGCCTTAACCCTAGCCCTAATTCGAGTCCTATCTCTAAGCCTAAAGTAACACTGACCCTGAAACTGACCCTAACACTACTGCTATATCTAATCATCACTCTAAACCTAAACCTGACCCTTATACTAGACCTAGACCTAATGCTAATTCTAAAACTAGCCCTAATCATAATGCTAGTTCCTACATTAACCGTAGTCCTATCCTAGCCCTAACCTAACCAAAACCTAGCCCTAATATGAGCCCTAAACATAGCTTTAAACCTAACCATAACCCTAATTTTAGCTCTAACACATAACATAAACCTAACCCTAACACTAAACGTTGTCCTAATCAAAGCCAAACCAAAAATATAGCCCTAAACCTAACCGTATTCTTAACTCTAACCCTAGCTCTAACCTTATCCATTACCCTACCATAACTCTAACTGAATTCTAACACTAGGCCTAACCTGAACCATAGCCCTAACCATAGCCCTAATTTTATCAATTACCCTAACCATATCCCTAGGCCTAACCCTAATCCTATCCCTAACCCTATCCCTATCATTAACTAAACCTAACCTGAACCCTAAACCTAACCATATCCATTACCCTAACCCTAACCCTAATTCTAATTTGAGCCTTAACCCTAAACCTAAATCTAAATATACCCTAATTCTGACTCTGACACTAATAATACCCTTAGCCTTAAACCTGACCCCAATCCTCAACCTACCACTTACAATAGACCTGGCCATAAACCTAACCCTAAAACTATCCCTGACCATAACCCTAGACCTGTCATTAGCCCTATTCCCTAATCCTAGCCCTACCCCTAGCAAAAACCCTACCCCTAATCCTAGCCCTAAGCCTAGCCTTAATTCTTTTTATTTCTTTTTTTATTGGTTGTTCAAAACATTACAAAGCTCTTAACATATCATATTTCATACATTAGATTCAAGAGGGTTATGAACTCCCATTTTTACCACAAATACAGATTGCAGAATCACTTCGGTTATACATCCACATTTTTACATAATGCCATATTAGTAACTATTGTATTCTGCTACCTTTCCTATCCTCTACTATCCCCCCTCCCCTCCCCTCCCATCTTCTCTCTCTACCCCATCTACTGTTATTCATTTCTCTCCTTGTTTTTTTCCCATTCCCCTCACAACCTCTTATGTGTAATTTTGTGTAACAATGAGGGTCTCCTTCCATTTCCATGCAATTTCCCTTCTCTCTCCCTTTCCCTCCCACCTCATGTCTCTGTTTAATGTTAATCTTTCCTCCTGCTCTTCCTCCCTGCCCTGTTCTTAGTTGCTCTCATTATATCAAAGAAGACATTTGGCATTTGATTTTTAGGGATTGGCTAGCTTCACTTAGCATAATCTGCTCTA
>NW_026005762.1:232387-271654 GCF_001458135.2 Marmota marmota marmota | reverse complement strand
TGGTCACAGTTCCCTCTACCTTGCCAGCACATGGGGAGGGGGTGGCTCTGCTTCTCAGCAGGCCGCTGCTCCTCTTCTGCTGGTGGGTCGCAGGCCCACCTACCTTGCAGGAGTGATTGGAAGCTCTGTTCAGCCGTGGGCCACTGGGCCTTTTCTGCCGGTGGTCACCGTTCCGCCTACCTGGCAGGCGTGGGGGGTGGGGGGCGGCTCTGCCCCTCAGCAGGCCGCTGGGCCTGCTCTGTGGATGGTCACAGTTCCCTCTGATAAATTTCTTAAGTCATGTGATTTGCTCACCCTAGCCCTAAACCTGGATCTAACCCTAAATTTGAGCTTAAACCTCACCCTAACACTTGCCCTAACCCTAATGCTAATTGGAACACTATCCCTAACCCTACCGTAGCCCTAAAACAAAATCGAGACATAACCATAACCATAACCCTTAACCTAAACCAAACCCTACACCTAAATCTAGCCGACCCTAAATCTAGCCCTAATTTGACTCCTAACCCTAACCTTAGAAATAACCCTGACTCTGACTCCGACCCTAACACTAACCCTATCTCTAAACATCACCCTAATGCTAACCCTAATACTAGCTCTAATTGGAAATCTAGTTCTTACATTAGCTGTAGCCCTAATGCAAACACAAATCCTAGCCCTAATTCGAGCCCTAACCCAAGGTTTAACCCTAACCCTAACCACAATCCTAGCCCTAAACCTAACCCTACCTCTAACCCTATTTCTTTCCCTAGCCAAAGCCTCACCCTAATGCTGCCCTAGTCCTAACTCTAATCCTTAGCCTACCCCAAACTCTAATTCTATTACTAGTCCTAATCCTAGCCCTCATTCTAGCTCTAAATCTAACCCAAACCCTAACCCTAACCCTGACACTTATTCTTACTCTAACACTAACCCTAGGTCTAAACCTGACCCTAAACCTAAACCGAACTCTAATAGTATCCCTACCGGTAAAACTATACCTAAACCCAACCCTAACACTAGCACTAGACCAAACCTAATCCTAAATAGAGTCATAAATCTAGCCCAAGCCCTAGCCCTAAACAAAAACCTAGCACTAGCCCTAAGAAAAACCATTAACCTAATGCAAAGACTAACCCTATTCCTAGATCCAACACGAGTCCTAATTTTGGCCCTAACCCTAAACCTAATCCTAACCCAAAAATGACCCTAACCCTAACACAAACTCTGGATCTAAACCTTATCCTAACCCTAAACCTAACCCTAAACTAGACTTATCTATAACCCTTACCCTAAAACTAGCTATAACCATAACCCTGGTTCTTACATTACCAGTAGCCCTAATGCTAGCCATAAACCTCACACAAAACCTAGCCATTATCCTAGCCCTAAACCTAGTACTAACCATAACCCTAGACCTAACCAAAACTCTAACACTCTCCATAGCCCTAACCCTAGCTAAAATGCTAACACTTATCCTAAACCTAAACCTAACACTAACCCTAGGCCTAACCCTAAACATAGCCCTTATCCTAACCTTAACCCTAGCCCATATCTTAGCTCTAACCCTATCCATTACCCTAAAGATAAGCCTAACATAAATGCTAACCCTAGGCCTAATGCTAACCCTATCCCTAACACTAAACTTTTCCATTACTCTAAACCTATACTGAACCCTAAACCTAACCCTATTCATTACCTGAACCCTAACGTAACACTAAAACTAATTCAACCCTTAACCCTAAACCTTAACCTAAACAAAACCCTACCCAGACCCTGACCCTAATAAAACACCTAGCTCTAAATCTGACCCTTATTCTAAACCTAACCCTTACACTAGACCTTGCCCCAACCTAACCCTAAAACTAACCCTAACCATAAACCTAGACCTGACATTAATCCTAGCCCTAATACTAGCCCTAAACCTAACACAAACCCTAGCCCTCATCCTTGCCCTAAACCTAGCCTTAATCCCAACCTAAAACCTAACCCTAGCCCTATCCCTAATTTAACCTTCGCCCTATCCCTGAATCTAGATATAACCCCATCCTTTCCCCTAACTCTAACCCTAACCCTTACTCTAACACTAGACCTAACTCTATCCCTAACCATAGGCCTAAACCTAACACTAACCCTAGCACTAATCCTAGCCCTAATTTAGACCTAACTCTATCCCTACCACTAACCCTATGTCTAAGACTAACTAATTCTCTCCCTTGCTCTATTTCTAGTTCTAACCCTATCAGTTAACATAACCCTAACATAAGCCCTAACCTTAGCCCTAATCCTAGCCCTATACCTATCCCTAGATCTAACCATAACTCTAAATCTAACACTAAACCTAAGCCCAAACCTCACCCTACTACTAGACCTAACACTATCACTAATCCTAAAACTAGCCCTGACTCTAGCCTTAGCCCTAAAACAAAACAGGGCCACTGCCCTTACCCTAAACCTTAACCTAAAACAAACCCTAACTCTCCACTTAGCCATAAACTCCTTGCTCTAATTCAAGTCCTAGGCCTAAAATTAACCCTGACCCTGACTTATATCCTAACACTAAATCTAGCTGTAAATATCACACTAACCCTAAAGATAATGCTAACACTAGGACTGGACCAAAAACTAACCCTAAAACTAACCCTAATTTTAACCCTAGTTCTTACATTAGCCATAGCCATAATCCTAGGCCTAAACCTAACAGAAAAACTAGCCCTAATCTGAGTCCTAAACCTAGATGTAATCCTAACCCTAAACCTACCCTAGCCCTAACCCTAGCTCTAACTCTATCACTTACCCTAAGCCAAACCCTATCTGAATGCTAAACTTAGTCTTAATCTTAATCCTTATCCTAACCCAAATCCTAACCCTATTACTAGTCCTAACCCTAGCCCTCATTCTAGCTGTAACCCTAACCCAAATCCTAATCCTATTACTAGTCCTAACCCTAGCCCTCATTCTAGCTGTAACCCTAACCCAAATCCTAACCCTAACACAAACTCTCAGTATAAACCTGACCCTAACCCTAAACTGTAGCCTAAAACTAGCCCTACCAGTAAACTTATACCTAAACTTAACCCTAACACTAGCCCTAGATCTAAACCTAATCTTAAATCTAGCCATAACTAGAGACCTAGATCTAAAAAAACAAACAAACAAAAAAATTTAGCCCTACCCCTAACCATAAACTTTTACCTAAAGCAAACACTGACACTACCCCTAGACCTATCCCTAGTCTAATTCTGGTTTCACCCTAATCCTAACACTTAACTGAAACTGCCCCTACATAAACACTATGCTAGCTCTAAAACTGACCCTAATCCCAAAACCTAAACCTAACACTAGACCTAGTCATAACCCTAACACTAAAACTAGCCCTAATCAGAACCCTAGATCTTATATTACCCATAGCCCTAACCCTGGGCCTAAACCTAACACAAATCCTAGCCCCAAACCTAGGCCTAAACCTACCCTAAGCATAACCACATCCCTAAATGTAGCCCTGACCATAACCATCACCTTACTCCTAACCCTAGCTCAAAGCCTAACGCTTAGCCTAAACCTAATCTTAGACTTATCCCTAATCCTAAACCTAACCCTAGCCCTAATTCTAACATTAAACTTAGCACTAACCATAGCTCTAACCCTAGCCATTACCTTAACCCTATCTCTAACCCTAATGATAAACCTACCATAAACCTAACCCCATTCCTAACCATAATCATAAACATAACCCTAGACCTAACCCTAAACCTAACACTTATAGACTTAACCTAACTAAAACCCTAACTTTTACCCTAAACCCAACACTAAATCTAGGCCTAAACCTAAAGTTAACCTAACCTTAACCCTAACCGTAACATTACATCTAACCAACCCTAAACCTAACTCTAAACCTAACCCTAACCCTAATAAAACCATAGCCCTAACTCTAACCCTAACCATAACCATAACCATAACCATAACCATAGACCTAACATTAAACCTAACACTCGCCTGAGACTTAGCCCTAGCTTAAACCCTAAACCTTACCTTAACCCTAACCCTACATCTAGCCCTAACCCTAGACCTAATTCCATTCCTAACTCTAATCCTAAACCTAACCATGAACCTGACTCATTTCCTAACACTAACCCTAGCTCTAAACATCAAGCTAAACATAAACCTAAAGCTAACACTAGACCTAGTCCTAAATCTAACCCTAAAACTAACCCTAATTGTAACCTTAGTTCTTACATTAGCCATAAATCTAACACTAGCCCTAACCCTAATACAAAACTAGTCCTAATCTGAGCCCTAACACAAGCTTTATCCCTAAACCTAACCCTAAACTTAGCCCTAAACCTAGTCCTAATCCTAGCTCTATTCCTATCACTTATGCAAAGCCAAGCCCTTACCCTAATGCTAACCCTACTCCTAACCCTAATCCTTAGCCTAATCCAAACCTTAACCCTATTCCTAGTCCTAACCCTAGCTCTCACTCTAACTCTAACCATAACCCAAACCCTAACCCTAAACTTGACCCTTATCCTGACCCTAACATTAATTGTAGGTCTACACCTGAACCTAACCCTAAACTGAACCCTAACACTAGTCCCACCTTTAACCTTATACCTAAACCTTACCCTAACACCAGCCCTAGACCTAAACCGAATTGTAAATCTAGCCATAACTCTAGCCCTAGACCTACAGAAAAACCTAGACCTAGCCTTAACAATAACCCTTAACCTAATACAAACACTAACCCTACCCCTAGACCTAAACCTAGTCCTAATTCTGGCTTTAACACTAACCATTACCTTAACCCGAACACTGTCCCTGACACTAACACTAACCTTAGCTCTAACATCACCCTAACCCTAAACCTAACCCTAAAACTACACTTAGTCCTAACATTAACTGTAAAACTAGCCCTAATCATAACACTAGTACTTACATTAGCCATAGCCCTAACCTATTGCAAAACCTAGCGTAACCAAGCCCTACCCTAGCTTTAACCCTAAAGCTAAACCTAACCATAACCTTAGCTCTAACCCTAACCCTAAGCCTAACCCTAGACATAATCCTAACCATAACTCTAGCCCTAAGCTTAGCTCTAACCCTGTCCATTATCCCAATGATAACCCTAAACCATATGCTCACCCTAGGCCGAACCCTATTCCAATCTCTAGCCTTAACCCTATCCATTAACCTACACCTAATCCGAACCTTAAACCTAACCGTATCATTACCATATCCCTAACCCTAATGCTAATTCGAACCCTAACCCTAAACCTTAAACCTAATCCAAACCCTAACACTGACACAGACCCTAATAATACCCATAGATCTAAACCTGACCCTAAAAAGAAATCTAAACCTTACAATAGACCTAGCCTTAAACCTAACCCTAAAACTATCCCTTACTGTACCCTAGCCCTGACATTAACCCTAGCTTTAATCCTAGCCCGTTCCCTAACACAAATCTGAGCCCACATCCTAGCCATAAATCTCGCCTTAATCATAACCCTAACCCTAAATCTAAATTTAAACCTAATCCTCATCCTAGTCCTAAAACTAGCTATAATCCCATCCCTTACACTAAACCTAACCCTAACCCTAAACCTAAAACTAAACCTAGCCCTAACCCTAGGCCTAACCCTAACACTAACCCTAGCCCTAATCCCAGCACCAATTTAGCCCTATCCCTAGCACTAAACCTAACCCTAGCCCTAAGACTAACTCTAACTGTCACCCTAGCCCTATAGACAGTTCTAACCCTATCCCTTACCATCACCCTAAACCTTGACCTAAACTAAGCCCTCACCCAAGCCCTATCCTTAGCCCTAGCTCAAACTCTAGATCTAAACCTAACTGTAAATCTAACCCTAACCAAAGACTAAATCTAACCATAAATCTAGGCCTACTCCAAACCCTAAGCCTTAACCTAACCCTAAACCTCACAGTAATACTAGTCCAAACCCTAACACTAATCCTAAAGCTAGCCTTATCCTTAACCCTAGCCCTAACCCTAACCCTAACCCTTAACCTAAACAAAACCTAGCCCTAACCCTATCTTAAATCTAGTCCTAACTCTAACCTGAAAACTAAACCTGACCCTGACTCTGAGCCTAACACTAACTCTAGCTCTAACCTTAGGTCAATGTAACCATAAACCTAACCCTAACACTAGACCTAGCCATAACCCTAACCCTATACTTAGCACTAATCATGACCCTACTTCATACATTAGCCATAGCCTTAACCCTAGCACTAACCTAACCCCAAACCTAGCCTTAATCCGAGTGCTAAAGTTAGCTTTAACCCTAAATTTAAACCTAACCCTAACCCAAACACTAGCCCTAATCCTATACATAACCCTAGACTTAACCTTAGGTCTAACCCTATGCATTACCCTAATGATAACCCTAATCCTTATGCTAAACCTAGGCCTAAACCTAACCCTATCCATTACACTCAACCAAACCTGAACCCTAAACCTAACCCTGTCATTACCTTAAATCTAAATCTAACATTAATTCGAGCCCTACCCCTAAACCCTTACTTAACCCAAACCCTAACCCTGACTCTGACACTAAAAATAACCCTAGATCTAAGTCTGACCTTTACCAAAAACCTAACCATTACTTTGGACCAAGCCATAAACCTAACATTAAATCTATCCCTAACTGTAACCTAGACCTAACGTTAGCCCTAGCCCTAATACTATCCCTAAACATAACACAAACCTAGTCCTCATTCTAGCCCTAAACCTAGCCTTAATGATAACCCTAACCCTAATCCTTCCCCTAACTCTAATACTAACCCTCGCCCTAGCCCTAAACCTAGCTATAACCATATCTCTTACCCTAAACAAAACTCTAATTCTAACCCTAACCCTAGTCATAAACTCTGCCTTATCCTTAGCCCTAGCACTAACCCTAGATGGAAACCTAACTCTAAATCTAGCACTAACTCGATCCCTAAGCCTAAACATAAAACTAGCCCTAATCCTAATGCAAATCCTAAAACAAGCCCTACCCTAGGCCTAATTCGAGTTGTAAACCAAACTCTAAAACTAAACCTGAACCTGACATTGACCCTAACACTACTAGCTCTAAACATCACCCTAACCCTAAACCTAATCCTAACACTAACCCTAGCCCTAAAACCCTAAAACTAGCCCTAATCATTATTCTAGTACTTACATTAGTTATAACCATAATCCTAGTCCTAACTTAACCCAAAACCTAGCCCTAATCTGAGACCTAACCCTAGCTTTAACCCTAACCCTAACCCTAGCCCTAATTGTGACCATAACCCAAGCCCTAAACTGGTCTCTAACTCTATCCATTACCATAACCCTAACTCTAACACTAATGCTAACCCTAGGCACAAACCTAAACTTATCCCTAATCCTAACTCTATCCATTGCCCTAAACCTAACCTGAACCCTAAACCTAACCCTATCATTATCCTAACCCTAACCCTAACACTAAATTGAGCCCTAACTTTAAACCTTAACTTATCCCAAACCCTAAATCAGACTTTGAACCTAATAATACCCCTATATCTAAACTTGACCATAACACTAAACCTAACCCTTACCCTAGATGAATCCAAAATCCTAATCCTATAACTACCTTTAACCATAATTCTGAACCTGAAATTAGCCCTAGACCTAATCCTAGCCCTAACCCTAAAACAAATGCTAGCCCTCATCCTAGTCCTAAACCTAGCCTTAAACATGACCCTAACCCTAACCCTACACCTAACCCTAATTCTAATGCTCACCCTACCTCTAAACCTAGCTATAATGCTATCCTTTACCCTAAACATAACACTAACTCTAACCCTAAGCCTAGGCTTAAGCTAAACACTAAATCTAGCCCTAATTTAGCCCTATCTCTAACCCTAACAATAACGCTGACTCTAAGATGATCTCTAACTCTACACTAGACCTAGCCTTAGTTCTAACCCTGTCCCATACCATAACCCTAACCCTTGCCTTATCCTTATTCCTATCCCTAGCCCTAGGTCTAACCCTAACTCTAAATCTAACCCTAACCCTAATCTAAGTGTAGTACTAACACTAGCCCTAACCCTAATGATAATAGTACAACTAGTCCTAACCCTAATCATAGCAGTAAACCGAATCTAAGCAATAGCCAAACCCTTAACTTAAACCAAACACAAACACTACACCTAGACCTAAACCTAGCCCTACTTCGAGTCCTAAACCTAACCTTAAAACTAACCCTGACCCTGACTCATATCCTAACACTCACCCTAACTCTAAACACCGCCTTCAACTTAAACAAAACTCTAACAGTAACCCTAGCCCTAATTAGAGTCTTAACCCTTTCCCTAAAACTAGTCTGACCCTAACTCCTATACTAACACTAAACCTAAATCTAAATATCACCCTGAATTTAAACCTAACCATAACTCTAAACATACCCCTAACCCTAACGGTAAAACTAACACTAATTGTAACCCTAGTTTTTACATTAGCCATTGCCTTAAACCTAGACTTACCTAATCCTAATACTAGACCTCGCCCTAAACCTAACCGTAAAAATAGCCCTAATCATAATGCCAGTTCTTACATTAGCCATAGCCCTAACCCTAACACAAAACCTAGCCCAAATCTAAGCCCTTACCCTAGCTTTAACTCTAACCCTTACACTGGCCCTAACTCTAACACTATCCCTAGTCCTAAACCTAGCTCTAACCCTGTCCCTTACACTAAATCCAACCCTCATACTATTGCTACCCTAGTCCTAACCCTAATTCTATGTTTACCTTAAACCCTAACTCTATTACTAGTCCTAACCCTAGCCCTCATTCTAGCTATAAACTTAATCCAAAACCTGACGCTAACCCTGACCCTTATGCTGTCCCTAATATTAAACCAAGGTTTAAACATGACGCTAACCCTTATCCAAAACCTAACATTAGCCCTGCCGGAAACCCTACACCTAAAAATAACACTAACACTAGCTCTAGACCTAAACCTAATCCTAAATATAGCCATAACCCTAGCCCTATCCCAATAATAACCATTAACTCAACTCAAACAATAATCCTATCCCGAGAACTAACCCTAGTCCTTATCCTGGACCTAACCCTAAAGCTAACCCTACCCGAACACTGACACTTACCCTAACACAAACCCTAGCTCTAAACCTTATTCTAACCCCAAAAATAACCCTAACACTAGACGAACCCTAAATATAGCCATAACCATTACCCTAGAATTACATTACCCATACAACTAACACTAGCCCTAAATCTCACACAAAACCTAGCCCTAATCCTAGCCCTAAACCTAATTACAAGCATAACCCTAACCCTAAACTTAGCCCTAACCCTAAACTAACTCTCATACTAGCCCTAACCCAACCTCAAACTCTAAACCCTATCTAAACTTACCCCTAGACCAATCCCTAAACCTCACCCTAACCCTAGCCCTAATCCTAACCATAACTATATCCCAAAGCCTAGCTCTAACTCTACCCATTACCCTAACCATAACTCTAAACCTAATGCTAACCCAAGCCCTAACTGTAAACCTAACCCTATCCTAGACCTGACTGTAACCCTAACCCTCACCCTAGCCTTAACCCTAGTCATTCCCAGCCGTTACCCTTAACCTAACACTAACATTAACACAAGACCTAACCCTAGCCCTAATCCTAACCTGAACCATAGCCATAACCCTAGCTGGAACCCTACCCATTACACTAACCCTAAATCTAACCTAATGATAGCTCTAGACCTTAATCTAAGCCTACCCCAACCGTAAAAATAAACCTAACCTTAGAACTAACCGTAAAGCTAACCCTAACCATAACCCTAATCTTAGCTCAAACCCTAATCCTTATCATAAAATTAATCCCAACTCTAACCCTAAACCTAACCCTAACTCTAACTTGACATCTAACCCTATCAATTATTCTAACCATAATGATAACCCTAACCCTAACACTAACACTAAGCCTAACACTAACCATAACCGTAACCCTAGACCAAACCCTAAATAAAATTAAGTAATAGCACTAACCCTAGTTCAAACCCTAAACTGTACATTAAACCTAATCCTAACCCTAACCCTCGCCCTAACCCTAACTCTAGCCCTAATCCTAAGCATAATCCTAGCCCTAACCCTAGGTCTACCCTATAAATTACCCTAATGATAACCATAAAAATAATGCTAAACTTAGGCATAAACCTAAACCTATCACAAACCCTAACCATATCCATTACTCTAAACCAAACTGAACCCCAAATACAACCTTATCAATTACCCTAACCCTAACTCTAAACTTAATGTTAATTTGAGCCTAAACCTAAACCTTAACCTAACCCAAACCCAAAACCTGTCCCTGACCCTACTAACAGTCCTAGCTCTAAACCTGATGCTTTCCCTAAACTTAACCCTTAAATTTCACCTAGCCATAAACCTAACCCTAAAACTCTCCCTAACTGTAAACCTAGACCTGACATTAGACCTAACCCTAATTCTTGCCTTAAACCTAACACAAACCCTAGCCCTAATCCTAGACTTAAACCTAGCCTTAATCCTAACCGGAACCCTAACCCTAGCCCTAAACCTAATGCTAATTATAAAACTAGTCCTAATCCTAACCATAGCACTAAAACAAAACCGAGCAAAAGCCCTAATACTAAACCTTAACTTAAACCAAACCCTAGCATTACACCTAGACCTAACCCTAGCCCTAATTTGAGTCCTAACCCTAACCTTAAAAATAACCCTGACCCTGACTCATATCCTAATACTCATTCTAACTCTAAACACCACCCTAAACTTAAACCAAACCCTAACAGTAATCCTAGACCTAATTCGAGTCCTAATCATAACCCTAAAACTAACCCTGATTTGACTCATATCCTAACACTAACCCTAGCTATAAATATCACCCTAACCATAAACCTAACTCAAACACTTGACCTACCCCTAAGTCTAACCCTAAAACTATCCCTAATTGTAAACCTAGTTTTTATACTAGCCATTTTCCTAACCCTAACACAAAAACTAGCCCTAAACCTAGCTTTAACCTAACTCTTTAAACCTAACCCTAACCTTAGCCCTAAACCTAGCTCTAAACCTATCCCTTGCTCTAAGCAAAACCCTAACCCTAATGGTAACCCTAGACTGATTCCTAATCCTTAGGCTAAACAAATCCTAACCCTATTAATAGTCCTAACCCTAGATCTCATTATAGCCCTTACCCTATCCCAAAGCCTAACCCTAACTCTGACCCTTATTCTGACCATAACACAAACCTTCAGTCTAAACCTGACACTTAACCCTAAACCCCACACTGCCCTACTGATAACCTTATACCTAACCCTAGCCTTACCATTAGCCCTAGACCTAAACCTAATCCTTAATCTAGCCTTAACTCTAGCTCTAGACCTAAACAAAAACCTAGTCCTAGCCCTAACAAAGTAACCCTTAACCTAACGCAAAGACTCAACCTAACCCTAGACATAAACCTAGTCCTAATTTTGGCTTTAACCTGAACTCGTAACTCTAACCTGAACACTGACCCTGCATTTAACACTAAGCTATCTCTAAACCTGACCCTACCTGAAAACCTAAAGCAAACACTAGACATAGTCATAACTCTAACCCTACAACTAGCCCTAATCATAATCCTAGCTCTTACATTACCCATAGCCCTAACCCTATGCCTTAACCTAACACAAAACCTAGAGCAAATCTTATCCCTAAATCTAGCCCTAAGCATAACCCTAACCCTAACCCTAGCCCTAACCCTTACACTAACCCTAGCCTTAGTCCTAAACCTTACTCAAAGCCTAACTCTTATCCTAAATATAAACTTAGTCTTATCCCTAAATCTAACCTTAACCCTAGCCCTAACCCTAACCCTATCCCTAAACCTAGCTCTAAACCTACCAATTACCCTAACCCTAACCCTATTGATAACCCTAGCCATAACCCTAACCCTAACCATAACCAGAAAAATAACCTTAGACCTAACCCTAAACCTAACACTCACCATAGTCCTAACCCTAGCTCAAACCCTACCTGTACCAGAAACCTAAACCTAACCATGCTTTAGCTTTAAACCTAAAACTAAATCAAATCCTAACCCTAAACCTAAACCTACATCTAACCGTATCCATTACCATAAATCTTATCCTAACCCTAATGATAATCCTAGCCCTAAAACTAACCCTAACCCTCACGCTAGTCCTACAGTAATCCTATCCCTAGACATAACACTGAACACAATCCTCAACTTAGCTCTAGCTCTAACTCTAGCTCAAACCTTAACCCTTACCCTAAACACACCCTAACCCTAATCCTAGCCCTAATCCTAACTGTATCCATAGCCCAAACCTTAGCTCTAACTCTATCCATTACCCTAACCATAACCCTAAACTTAATGCTAACCCTAGCACTATCCCTAACCCTTACCCTACCTTAGCCCTGACTTTTATCTAAACCTCACCCTAGCACGAACCCTAGCTTGATTTCTAACCCTTACTATTAACCTAACAATAACACTAACCCAAGGCTTATCTGTAACCCTAACCCTAGCCCTTACCCTAATGGTAGTTTGAAAACTAGCTAACCTTAGCCATAGCCCTCAAACTAAACTGAGCTATAGCCCTAATCCTAACCAATAACCTAAACCAAATCCTAACGATAAACCTAGCCCTAAACCTAGTCCTATTTTGAGTCCTAACCCAAACCCTACAACTTATACTGATTATGACTCTGACCATAAAACTAATCGTATTTTTAAACATCACCCTAACCCTAAATCTAAGCCGAAAACTAGACCTAGCCCAAAACCTAACCATAAAACTAGTGCTAATTGTAATGCCAGTTCTTACATTAGACATTGCCCTAACCCAAACAAAAACCTAGCTCTAATATGAGCCCTAAAGTAGCTTTAACCCGAATCCTAACCCTAACCCTAGCCCTAAACAAAACCCTAACCCTAGCTCTAAACCTATCACTTACCCTAAGCCAAACCCTGACCCTAATGCTACCCTAGTCCTAACCCTAATCCTTAGCCTACCCCAAACCCTAACTCTATTACTAGTCCTGACCATAGGCCTCAATCTATCTCTAAACTTATTCCAAACCCTAATCCTATCCCTGACCCTTATTCTGACCCTAACCCTAAACCGAACTCTAAAACTAGCCCTACCATTAAACTTATACTTAAACCTAACCATAACACTAGCATTAGATCTAAACTTAATCCTAACTATAGCCATAACTCTAGCCCTAGCCCTAAATAAAAACCTAGCCCTAGCCCTAACAATAACCATTAATCTAACACAAAAACTAAACCTATCCCTAGACTTAACCCTATCTCTAATTCTGGCCCTAACCCTAAACCAAATGCTAACCCAAACACTGACTCTTACCCTAACACAAACCCTAGCCCTAAAAGGTACCCTAACCAAAAACCTAACCATAACACTAGACTTATCCATAACCCTGACCCTAAATCTAGTCATAAACATAACCCTAGCTCTTACATTACCCATAGCCCTAATGCTAGCCATAAACCTCAAACAAAATCTAGCACTAAACCTAGCCCTAAGCATAACACTAACACTAGCCCTAGCACTAACCCTAACCCTAACGCTTTCCCTAGCCCTAACCCTAGCTCAAACTCTAACCCTTACTCTAAACATAACCCTAGCCCTAACTCTAACCCTAACCCTGACCCTAAACCTAGACCTAATCCTAACTGTAACCATAACCCAAATCCCAGCTCAAACTCTATCAATTACCTTAAACATAACCCTGATCCTACTGTTAACCCAAACCCTAACTCTAACCCTAAACATAACTGTAGCCCTGATTCTAAACCTAACCCTTGCCCTAGCCCTAACCCTAGCTCAAACCCTAACACTTACCCTAAAACTAACCCTAACACTAACCCTAGGACAATCCCTAACCCTAGCCAAAATCCTAACCTTAATGCAAGACCTAAAACTAGCACTAACCCTATTCATTACCCTAAACATAAGCCTAACCCAAATGCTAACCTTAGGCCTAACACTAACCCTATTGCTAACACTAACCCTATACATTACTCTAAACCTAACCTGAACCCTAAATCTAACCCTATCCATTACTCTAACCCTAACCCTAACCATAACACTAATTCAAGCCCTAAACCTAAATCTTAACCTAACCAAACCCTAAACCAGACTCTGACCCTAATAATACACCTTGCTCTAAACCTGACCCTTATCCTGAACCTAACCTTACACTAGACCTAGACATAAACCTAACCCTAAAACTATCCCTAACCATAACCCTTAAACTGACATTAGCCCTAGCCCTAATTCTAGAACTAACCCTAACATAAATCCTAGCTCTCATCCTAGTCCTAAACTGAGCCTTAATCCTAACCTGAAACTTCACCCTACCCTATCCCTAATTTTAACCTGTGATATAGCCCTGAACCTAGCTATATCACCATTCTTTCCCTAAAACTAACCCTAACACTAACAATAACCCTAACCCTAGCCCTAACCATTGGCCTAACCCTAACACTAATGCTAACACTAATCCTAGCACTAATTTAGCACTAACCCTAACCGAACCCCTAAGCCTAGCACTAAGACTAAATCTAACTCTCAACCTAGCCCTATTTCTATTTCTAACCCTATCCATTATCATAATCTTAACATTAGCCCTAACCTTAGTGCTAACCCTAGCCATAGCCTAACCCTATATCTAAACATAACTCTAAATTTAACCCTAACCTTAAGTCTAAACCTCACCCTACCACTAGCTGAAAACTATTGCTAATCCTACAACTAGTTCTAACCCTCACCTTAGCCCTAACAAAACCGAGCCATTGCCCTAAACCTACACCTTAACCTAAATCAATCTCTCACCCTACAACTAGCCATAACACTAGCTCTAATTCAAGTCCTAGGCCTAAAACTAACCCTGATCCAGACTCTTATCAAAACACTAACCCTAGCTCTAAATGTCACCCTAAACCTAAAGATAATGCTAACACTAGGCCTAGCCCAAACCCTAGCCATAAAACTAACCCCAATCATAACCCTAGTTCTTACATTAGCCATAGCTCTAACCATAGCCCTAACCCTAACACAAAAATAGCCCTAATTTGAGCCCTAACACTAGATTAATTCTAAACCTAACCTGAAATTTAGCCCTAACCCTAATCCTAAACCTAGCCCTAACCCTAGCTCTAACCTTATCCCTTACCATAAGCCAAATCCTATCCATAATGCTAACTCTAGTCCTAATCCTAATCAATAGCCTAAACCAAACCCTAACCCTTGTACTAGTCCTAACCATAACCCTCATTGTAGCTCTAACCCTAACCCAAAACCTAAGCCTTTCACTTTTATTCTGACCCTAACACTAATTATAGGTCTAAACCTGACCCTTAACCTAAAATGAACCCTGAAATTAGCCCTACCAGTAACCTTTTACCTAAAACTAAGCCTAACACTAGCACTAAACCTAAAACTAATACTAAATCTAGCAATAACTCTAGCTCTATACCTAAACAAAAACTTAGTCCTAGCCCTAACAATAACCCTTAACATAAACCAAACACTAACACTACCCCTAAATGTAAACCTAGTCCTAATTCTGGCTTTCACCCTAACCCTAACTCTAACCTGAACACTGACCCTAACATTAACACTAAACCTAGCTCTAAATCTGACCCTAAACAAAAAATCTAAACCTAACACTAGACCTAGCCATAATCCTAACCCCAAAACTACCGTAATTAGTACCCTAGATCTTACATTACATATATCACTAACCCTAGACCTAAACCTAACACAAAACCTAGCCCTAATCCGAAGCCTAAACCTACCCTAAGCATAACCTTAACCCTAACCCTAGTCTTAACCCTCACCCTAACCCTCACCTTAGTCCTAACACTAACTCTAATCCTAACCCTTAGCCTAAACATCCCCTAACCCTAATCCTAATTCTAACCTTATCCCTAGCCCTAACCATAGCCATTACCCTAACTCTAATCCTAACCCTAATGATAACCCTAGCCTTTACACTAACCAAAACCTTAATCAAAACCATAAACCTAAACCTAGACCTAAACCTAAACCTAACCCTTGCCGTAGCTCTAACCATAATTCAAATCCTAACCCTTACCCTAAACCCAGTAGTAAATCTAGCCCTAAAATTAAAATTAACCCTAAAACTAACCTTACATCTAACCTAATCTATAATCCTAAACGTAACTCTAATCCTAATGAAAACCCTAGCCCTAACCCTAAATCTAACCCTGACCAAAACCATAACCCTAACCCTAGAAAAACACTAAACCTAAATCTCAACCTAGGACTAGCCATAGCTCAAAACCTAAACTTTACCCTAAACCTAACCCTAACCCTACCCTAAGCTAGGATTTCTAGCTGTTAACCAAACCATAACCCTAACTCTAGCCCTAATCCTAACCATAACCCTAGCCCTAACCCTAGCTTTAACCTCATACACTACCCTTATAATAAACCTAATCCTAATGGTAATCCTAGGTCTAACCCTAACCCAATCACTAACCCTAAACCTCTCCATTACCCTAAACCTGCCCTGAACCCTAAACCTAACCTTATCCATTACCCTAACCCTAACTCTAACCCTTATGCTTATTTGAGCCCTATCCCTAAACCTTAACCTAAAACAAACCCTAACCTTACTCTGACCGTAAAAATCTTCCTAGCTCTAAAACTGACCTGTACCCTAAACTTAAACCTTACTCTAGACCAAGATATAAATCTAATCCTAAATCTACCCTAACTGTAACACTAGATCTGACATTAGCCCTAGCCCTAATTCTCGACCTAACCTTACAACAAATCCTAGCCCTCACCCTAGCCCTATACCTAGCCTTAATCATAACCCTAACCCTAACCCTAACCTTAACCCTAGCCCTAACCCTAATTCTAACCCTCACCCTACATCTAAGCCTAGCTATAACACATCTCTTACCCTAAACATAACCCTAACCCTAGCCTTAACGCTAGGCCTAAGCTGAACACTAACCCTAGCCCTAATCCTTGCCCTAATTTAGCCCTATCCCTAAAACTAACCATAACCATAGCCCCAAGTCTAACTCTAACTCTCACCCTAGCCTTATCCCTAGTTCTAACTCTATCCCTTACCATAACCCTAACCCTAGACTAACCCTTGCCCTATCCTTAGACCTAGCCCTAACCCTAGATATAACCCTAACTCCAAATCAAAACCTAACCCTAAGCCTAAGCCTAACATAAAACTAGTCCTAACCCTAATGCTAATTGTATAACTAGCCCTAACCCTAAACCTAGGACAACAACAAAACTGAGCAATAGAACTAACCTTAAACCTTAACTTAATCTAAATCCTATCACTACACCTAGACCTAACCCTAGCCCTAATTAGAGTCCTAACCCTAACCTTAAACTAACCCTGACCCTGACTCATATCCTAACACTCACCCTAGCTCTAAAACCACCCTTAACTTAAACAGAACCTTAACAGTAACCCTAGCCTTAATTCGAGTCCTAACCCTAGTCTTAAAACTAACCCTAAACTAACCATATCCTAACAGTCACCCTAACTCTAAACACCACCCACATCTTAAAACTAACCCTAACAATAATCTTATCCCTTATTTCAATTTTAACCCTAACCCTAAAACTAACACTGTCCCTACTCATATCCTAACACTAACCCTAGTTATAAATATCACCTTAACCTCAAACCTAACCATAACACTAGAATTACCCCTAACCCTAACCCTAATAATAACTCTAGTTCTTACATTAGCCATTGCCCTAACCCTAGTCTTAACCCTAACACAAAAACTAGCCCTAATCCAAGACCTAAATCTAGACTTAACCCTAACCCTAACCCCAACTCCAGCCTTAAATCTAGATCTAACCTATCTCTTATCCTACGTGAAACCCTAACCCTAAGGGTAACCCTAGACTTATCCCTAATCCTTAGGCTAACCAAAACCCTAACCCTATTAATAGTACTAACCCTAGCCCTCACTCTAGCTCTAACCCTATCCCAAATCCTAATTCTAACCCGACTCTTATTCTGACCCTAACACTAACCCTAGGTCTAAACCTGACCATAACCCTAGACAAAACCCTAACACTAGCCCTAGACCTAAACCTAATCATAAATCTAGCTTTAAATCTAGCCCTAGATCTAAACAAAAATCTAGCCCTAGCCCTTAAAATGACTCTTAACCTAACACAAACACTAACCCTACTCCTAGACCTAAACCTAGTGTTAATTCTGACTGTAACCATAACTCTAAATCTAACCTGAACACTGACCCTGCCTTTAACAGTACACCTATCTCTAAAACTGACCCTAAAGGAATATCTAAAAATAACACTAGACCTAGACATAACCCTAACCCTAAAACTAGACATAATCATTACCCTAGCTCTTACATTACCCACAGCCTAAACCTAACACAAAACCTAGAGGTAATACTAGGCCAAAACCTAGCCCTAAGCATAATCCTAAACCTAACCCTAGCCTTAATCCTAACTTAACCCTAGCTCAAAGCCTAACCCTTACCCTAAACATAAACCTATGCCTATCCCTAAATCTAACCCTAACACTAGTCCTAATCCTTACCTTAACTCTAGACCTAAACCTAGCTCTAAATCTACCCATTACCCTAAACCTAAACCTAACTCTATTGATAACCCTAGGCCTAAACCTAACCCTAAACCTAACTAGAAAACTAACCCTAGACCCAACCCTAAACCTCACACTCACCATAGACCTAGGGGTATTATTAGGGTCAGGGTCAGGGTTAGGTTTTGGGATAGATTAAGGTTTAAAGTTAGGGCTCAAAATAGCATTAGGGTTAATGTTAGGGTAATGATAGGGTTAGGTTTAGGGTTTACGTTTTGTTTAGGGTAATGGATAGGTTTAGGATTAGGGATAGGGTTAGGTTTAGGCCAAGGGTTAGCATTAGGGTTAGGGTTATGGTTATGGCAATGCATAGAGTTAGAGCTAGGGTTATGGTTATGATTAGAGCTAGGGTTAGAGTTATGGTTAGGGTTAAAACTTGGGTTATGGCTCGGATTAGGGCTAGGTTTTGGATTAAGTTAATGCTACAGTTAGGGAGTTAGGGTTATCGCTAATGTAAGTACCAGGGTTATGTTTAGGGCTAAATTTAGGATTAGAATAGGGCTAGGGCTAGTGTTAAGTTTAGGTTTAGGGTTAGGATAATATTTAGAGCTAGGATTAGTGTTATGGTCAGAGTCAGGGCCAGGGTTAGTTTTAAGGTTTGGAATAGAACAAGAATTAGTGCTAAGGTAAGGGTTAGGGTTAGGGTTTGGTTTGGTTAAGGGTTAGGGATAGGGCTATGGCTCGGTATTGTTTTAGGGTTAGGGCTACTTTTAGGATTAGCATTAGGGTTAGGGCTAGTTTTAGGTTTAGGTTTAGGCTTAGGGTTATTGTTAGATTCAGAGTTAGGGTTAGGGTTAGGATTAGGGTTAGGGTTAGATTTAGAGTTAAAGTTAGATCAAGGTTAGGGCTAGGGCTAAGGATAGGGCTAAGGTTAGGGCTAGGATTAGGGTTCCTGTAAGGGATTGGGTTAGAACTACAGATGGGGCTAGGGTGAGATTTAGAGTTAGTCTTTGGGATTGGTTTAGGGGTAGAGTTAAGAATAGGGCTAAATTAGGGCTAAGATTAGGGCTAGGGTTAGTGTTAGGGTTAGGGCTAGGCTTAGGGTTAGGCTTAAGGTTAGAATTAAGGCTAGGTTTAGGACTACAATAAGAGCTGGGATTTGTGTTAGGTTTAGGGCTAGGATTAGGGCTAGGGCTAATGTCAGATCTAGGCTTATGGTTGCAGATAGTTTTAGGATTGGGGTTATGTCTAGGTGTAGTATAAGGGTTAGGGTTAGGGTAAGGTTCAGCTTTAGAGCTAGGGGGTTTATTAGGGTCAGGGTCAGTGTTAGAGTTTGGTTGAGGTTAGGGTTTAGGATTAGGGCTCAAATTAGCATTAAGGTGTGTGTTAGGGTAATGATAGGGTTTTGTTTAGGGTACAGGTTAGGTTTAGGGTAATTGATAGGGTTAGGGTTAGCGATAGGGTTAGGGTTAGGCCTAGGGTTCACATTAGGGTAAAGATTATGTTTAGTATAATGATTATGGTTAGAGCTAAGTTTAGGGCTAAGTTTATGGTTAGAAATAGGTCTTGAATTAGGGTTAGGGTTAAGGTTAGAACTAGGATTAGGGATAGGGTTATGTTTAGCATAAGGGTTAGGTTTTGAGCTAGGCTTATGGCTAGGGTGAGGGTTAGGTTTAGTGTTAGGTCTAGTGATAAGATTACAGTACAGTTAGGGTTAGGGTTAGGGCTAGGATTAGGGCTAGGTCATCATTAGTTGTAGGGTTTGGCTTAGGGTAATGGATAGGTTTTGATGTAGTTTTAGGGTTATAATTAGGGTAGATTGATGTTTAGGCTTAGGTTTAGGGCTATGGTTATGTTTAGGTTTATGGTAAGGTTAAGGATTGAGCTAGGGTTAAGTCTATGGTGAGTGTGAGGTTTAGGGTTAGGTCCATGGTTAATTTTCTGGTTAGGTTTAGGGTTAGGGTTAGGCCTAGGGTTATCAATAGGGTTAGGGTTAGATTTAGGATAATGGGTAGGTTTACAGCTAGGTTTAGGGCTAGGGTTAAGGTTAGGATTAGGGCTAGAGTTAAGATTAGATTTAGGGATAAGTGTAGGTTTATGTTTAGAGTAAGGGTTATGGTTAGGGTAATATGTAGAAATAGAGCTAGGGTTTGGGCTATGGTTACAGTTAGGATTAGGGTTAGGACTAGGGTTAGGTTTTGGGCTAGGGTTTGTTTAGGGTAAGGGTTAAGGTTGGAGCTGGAGTGAGGGCTAGGGTTAGGGTTAGAGTTATGCTACAGTTATGACTAGGATTAGCTCTAGGTTTTGTGTTAGGTTTAGGCCTATGATTAGGGCGATGGGTAATATAAGAGCTAAGGTTAAGTTTAGGGCTAGTTGTAGGATTAGGTTTATGGCTAGGTCTATTGTTAGGGTTAGATTAGGGTTAGGGTTAGGGTTAGGGCAATGGACAGTGTTCGATTTAGGCTTCAGGTTAGTTTTAGGGTTCAAGTTAGGTTAAGGGTAATGGATAGGGTTAGGGTTAGGCCTAGGGTTAGCATTAGGTTTATGGTTATCTTTAGAGTAATGGATAGGGTTAGGGTTAGGCCTAGGTCTAGGTTTATGTTTAGGATTAGTGCTAGAGTTAGGGTTAGTTTAAGTGTTCAGGTTAGGATTAGGTTTAGAGTATGGATTAGTGTTTGAGCTAGGGTTAGTGCTTTTAAGGCTAGGATTAGGATTAGTGATAAGTATAGGGTTAGGGTTAGTATTAGGGTTAGGACTATGGTTATCATGGGCTTAGGGTAATGGATAGGGTTAGATGTCAGGTTAGGGTAAGGGTTAGGTTTAGGTTTAGGACTAGGGTTAGTGTTAGGTTTAGTGTAACTGTTAGGGTTTGAGCTAGGGTTAGGACTACAGCAAGAGTTAGGTTTATGTTTAGGTCTAGGGTTACATTTACAGTTATGGTTAGAGTAGTTTTAGGATTAGGGCTAGGGTTATCATGAGGTTTATGGTTAGGGTTAGGATAATGTGTGTCGGGGGGATCTAGGGTTAAAGCAAGGGTTAAGTTTAGGATTAGGGCTAGGGTTAGTGTTAGTGTTAGGCTTAGGGTTTTCTTTCAGTTAGGTTAAGGGTAAGGATCATGGATTGAGTAAGTGTTAGGGATAGGTTGAGGGTTCAGGTTAGAATCAGGTTTAGGGATAGAATTAGTGTTAGGGTTAGGGCTATGGTTAGCATTAGGTTTAGGGTTATGGTTAGGGTAATGTGTAGAATTAGAGCTAGGGTTTGGGCTATGGTTACAGTTAGGATTAGGGCTAGGACTAGGGTTAGGGTTTGGGTTAGAGTTTGTTTAGGGTAAGGGTTAAGGTTTGAGCTAGAGTGAGGGCTAGGGCTAGGTCAAGGGTTATGTACAATGTTAGGTCTAGGGATAGGATTATGGTAGGTTTAGGTTTAGGGTTAGGGTTAGGGTTCGGATAAGGGTTAGGGTAATGGATAAGGTTAGATGTAGGTTTAGGTTTAGGGTTAGGGTTAGATTTAGTTTTAAGATTAAGGTTAAGGCATGGTTAGGTTTTGGTTTGTGGTACGGATTAGAGTTTGAAGTAGGTTTAGGGCTATGGAGAGTGTTAGGCTTAGGGTTAGGTCTAAGGTTAGTTTTCTGGTTAAGGTTAGAGTTAGGCATAGGGTTATGGCTAGGGTTATCAATAGGGTTAGGTTTAGGGTTAGGGTAATGGGTAGGTTCAAAGCTAGGTTTAGGGATAGGGGTAAGTTTAGGGTTAGGGCTAGGGTTAGGGTTAGAGTTAGGAATAGGTCTAAGTTTATATTTAGGGTAAGGGTTAGGCATTGAGTAAGGTTTAGGACTAATGCTAGGGTTAGGGTTAGGGTTATGCTCAGGGCTATGTTTAGGTCTAGCATTTGCTCTAGGTTTGTGTTAGGTTAAGGCATAGGGTTAGGGCTATGGGTAATGTAAGAGCTAGGGTTAAGTTTAGGGCTAGTTGTAGGGTTAGGGTTATGGCTAGGTCTAGTGTTAAGGTTAGGTTAGGGTTAGGGTTAGGGTAATGGATAGTGTCAGATTTAGTCTTCAGGTTTAGGGACAGGGTTAAGTTTAGAGTTAGGGATAGGGTTAGGGTTTGAATTAGGAATAGGTCTAAATTTATATTTAGGGTTAGGATTAGGCCTTGTGTAAGGTTTAGGACTAAGGCTACAGTTAGGGTTAGGATTAGGGCTAAGGTTAGGGTTAGGGTTACTCTCAGGGCTAGGTTTAGGTCTAGCATTTGCTCTAGGTTTGTGTTAGGTTAAGGCATAGGGTTAGGGCTATGGGTAATGTAAGAGCTAGGATTAAGTTTAGGGCTAGTTGTAGGGTTAGAGTTATGACTAGGTCTAGTGTTTGCTTTAGGTTTTCAGGTAGGGTCAGGTTTAGAGATAGCTTAGTGTTAAATGCAGGGTCAGTGTTCAGGTTAGAGTTACGAGTTCAGGTTAAAGCCAAAATTAGGACTAGGTTTATGTCTAGGGGCAGGGTTAGTCGTGTGTTAGGTTAAGGGTTATTGTAGGGTAGGGCTAGGTTTTTGTTTAGGTCTAGGGCTAGAGTTACAGCTAGATTTAGGATGAGGTTTATGTCTAGGACTAGTGGTAGGGTCTGGTTTAGGTATAAGGTTACTGGTAGGGCTAGTGTTAGGTTTTGGTCTTGGGTTAGGGTCAGGTTTAGACCTAGGGTTAGTGTTATTGTCAGAATTAGGGCCAGGGTTAGATTTAGGGTTTGGGATAGTTTTAGAGCTAGAATGAGGGCTAAAGTTAGGACTATTAGAAGGGTTAAGGTTTTGGTTAGCCTAAGGATTAGGGATAGGTCTAGTGTTACCATAAGTGTTAGGGTTTTGCTTAGGTTTAGGGATAGATTTAGAGCTAGTGTTAGGGGTAGGTTAGGGTTAGGGTTAGTGTTAAAGCTAGGTTTAGTGTTCAGATTAGGGCTAGTTTTTCTGTTAGCATTAGGGCTATGGTTATGGCAATGGGTAATGTAAAAATCAGGGTTACAATTAGGGTTAGGGTTAGGTTTAGTGTTTGGGTAGTTCTAGTGTTGGGGTTAGGTTTAAGGTTAGGATGAATTTAGAGCTAGGGTTATTGTTAGGATAGAAGTCCGGGACAGGGTTAGCTTTAAGGTTAGGTTTAGGACTCAAATTAGGGCTAGGTTTACTGTTAGGGTTTGTTTTAAGGTTAGAATGGTGTTTTAGAGCTAGGGTGAGTGTTAGGGTATAAGTCAGGGACAGGGTTACTTTTAAGATAAGGGTTAGGACTCGAACTAGGGCTAGGATTAGTTCTAGATGGAGTTTAGGGTTTGGTTTTTGTTAAGGTTTAGGGTTAGGTCTATTGCTCGGTTTTGTTTTAGTCCCAGGGTTAGGGTTAGCACTAGTTTTATGATTAGTATTAGCGTTAGGTCTAGTGTTAGCCTTAGGCTTAGGCTTATGGTTGGGGTTATATTTAGAGTTAGGATTAGATCTAGGGTTAGGCTAGGATTAAGGATAGGGCAAGGGATAGGGCTAGGGTTAGGGCTAAGGTTAAAGTTACGGTAAGGGATAGGGTTAGAACTATGAATAGGGCTAGTGTGAGAGTTAGAGTTTGTCTTAGGGCTAGGATTAGTGTTAGGGTTTGGGATAATACTAAATTAGATCTACGATTAGGGCTAGGATTAGTGTTCAGTGTTGACTTAGTGATAGGGTTATGGTTAGGTTTATGTTTAGAATAAGGGATGGCATTATAGCTAGGTTTAGAGGTACGTTGAGGAGTAGAGTAGGGTTAGAACTAGGGTTAGGGTTGTGGTTATGATTAAGGCTAAGTCTAGGGCTAAAATGAGGGCTGTGTTTGTTTTATATTTAGGGCTAGGATTATGGCTAGGGCTAATATCAGGTCTAGGATTATAGTTAAAGATAGTTTGAGGGTTAGGTTAGGGTGCATCTAGTGTGAGAGTTATGTTTAGGGTAAGGGTCATGTTTAGAGCTAGGGGAATTATTATGGTTAGAATGAAGGTTAGGGTTTGCTTTATGTTAGGATTCAGGGATAGGGCTTGAATTAACATTAGAGTTAGTGTTAGGGTAATGATAGAGTTTGGTTTAGGGCTCACGTTAGGTTTAGGTTAATTGATAGGTTTACCATTAGTAATAGGGTTATGGTAAGGCTTAGGGTTAGCATTAGGGTAAGGGTTATGGTTAGGGTCATGGATAGGATTAGAGCTTAGTTTAGAACAAGGGTTATGGTTAGGAATAGGTCTTGAGTTATGGTTAGAGTTAGGATTAGAATTAGGTTAGGTTTAGGGTTATGGTTAGTGTAAGGGTTAGGTTTTGAGCTAGGGTTAGGGCTAGGGAGAGGGTTAGTTTTAGGGTTAGGTCTAGGGATAGTAGGGTAGGGTCAGTGTTAGGATTAGGGTTAGGGCTAGGGTTATCATTAAGGTTAGAGGTTAGATTTAGGGTTAGGGTAATGGATAGGGTTAGGATTAGGGTGAGATTTTGGTTTAGGCTTAGGATTAGGGCTATGGTTATGTTTAGGCTTATGATTAGGTTTATGGTGTGAGCTAGGGTTAGGGCTATGCTGAGTTAGATTTAGGGTAATGTCTAGGGTCAGTTTTCTGGTTAGGGTTAGGATTATAGTTAGGGTTTGGGCTAGGATAATGAATACATTTATGTTTAGGGTTAGGGTAATGGGTAGATTTTGAGCTAGGTTTAGAGCTAGTGTTAAGTTTAGGATTAGGGTTTGGGTTAGGGTTAGAGTTAAGGATATGTCTAGGTTTATGTTTAGGGTAAGGGTTAAGCTTTGAGCTAGGTTTAGGACTAAGGCGAGGGCTAGGGTTAGGTTAGGGCTAGGGTTAGGGTTAGTGCTACACTTAAGGCTAGGTTTAGGCCTCAGATTATTTCTATGTTTAGTGTTACATTTAGGCCTAGGGTTAGGGCTATGGGTAATGTAAGAGCTAGGGTTATGATTAGGGCTTGTTCTAGTGTTAGAGTTATGGCTGGAAATAGAATTAAGTTTAGTTTTTGGTTAGGGTCAGGTTTAGAGGTATATTTAGAGTTAAAAGCAGGGTCAGTGTTCAAGTTAAAGTTAGGGTTAAAGCCAGAATTAGGACTAGGTTTGGGTCTAAGGTTAGGGTTAGTGTTTGGGTTAGGTTAAGGGTTATTGTTAAGGTTAGGGCCAGGTTTTTTTTTTTTAGGTCTAGAGCTAGAGTTATGGCTAAATTAAGAATTAGATTTAGGTATAGGGCTAGTGATAGGGTTAGGTTTAGGTATAAGGTTACCAGTAGGGCTAGTGTTAGGGTTTGGTTTAGGGTTAAGGATCAGGTTTAGACTGAAAGTTTGAGTTATGGTCAGAATAAGGGACAGGGTTAGGGTTAGGGTTTGGGATAGGTTTAGAGCTAGAATGAGATCTAGGTTTAGGACTATTAACAGGGTTAGGATTTGGTTAGCTTAAGGATTAGGAATCAGTCTAGGATAACATTAGGGTTAGGGTTTGCTTAGGGTAAGGGATAGGGTTAGAGCTAGGTATAGGGCTATTGTTAGGGTTAGGGTTAAATATAGGTTTAGGGCTCAGATTACAGCTAGTTTTTGTATTAGGGTTAAGGCTAGGGTTAGGGCAATGGCTAGTATAAGAACTAGGGTTAAATTTAGGGTTAGTTTTAGGGTCAGGTTAGGTCAAGAGTTAGGGTTAGGTTTATGGTTAGGGTGATATTTCTAGCTAGGTTAGTGTTAGGATATGAATCAATGTCAGGGTTATTTTTAAGGTTAGGGTTAGGACTAGAATTAGGGCTAGGGTTAGGTCTAGGTGTAGTGCTAGGGTTTGGTTTAAGTTAAGATTTAGTGTTAAGCCTGTTGCTTGGTTTTGTTTTAGTGCTATGGTTAGGGTTAGGGCTAGTTTTACAATTATCATTAGGGTTAGGGCTAGGTTTAGGGTTCGGGTTAGGATTAAGGCTAGGTTTAAGTCTAGGATTAGGGCTAGGGTTTGTGTTAGGTTTAGGGCAAGAATTAGGGCTAGGGCTAATATCATATCTAGGTTTACAGTTAGGGATAGTCTTAGGGTTAGGATGATGGCTAGGTAAAATTTAAGGGTTAAGTTTAGGGAAAGGTTCAGGTTTAGATCTAGGGGTATTATTAGGGTAAGGGAGGTTTTGGGTTTGGGTTAGGGTAAGGTTTAGGTTTAGGGCTTGAATTAGCATTAAGGTTAGAGTTAGGGTTAGGGTAATGGATAGGGTTAAGTTTAGGGTTCAGGTTAGGTTTAGGGTAATGGATATGGTTAGAGTTTGCAATACATTATGGATAGGCTTGGGTTAGCATTAGGGTTAGGGTTATCATTAGGGTAATTTACAGGGTTAGACCTAGGGTTAGGGCTAGAGTTATGGTTAGGATTAGGGCTAAAGTTAATGTTAGGGTCAGGGTTAGGTGGAGGGTTAAGGTTAGGATTAGGTTTAGGGTACAGTTTAGGGTTTGAACTAGGATTAGTGCTAGGGCTAAGTTTTATTTACAGTTTGGTCTAGGGTTATGGTTAGTGTTAGAGTTAGTGTTAGGGTTATCATTAGGGTTAGGTTAATTGATAGGGTTAGATGTCATGTTAGAGTTAAGGTTAGGTTTAGTTTTAGGATTAGGATTAGGTTTACAATAGGGTTAGGGTTTGAGCTAAGTTTAGAGTTAGGGTTAGGGTTAGCTTTATGATTAGTTCTAGAGTTAGGTTTATGTTTAGGGTTAGGGTAGCTTTAGGTTTAGGTCTAGCGCTATGATTAGGGTTAGATTTAGGGTTAGTGTAATTGATAGGGTTTGAGCTAGGGTTATGGCTAGGGTTAAGAATAGGATTAGGGGGCTGGGGATGTGGCTCAAGCGGTAGCACTCTCGCCTGGCATGCGTGTGGCCTAGGTTCGATCCTCAGCACCACATACAAACAAAAGATGTTGTGTCCACCGAAAACTAAAAAATAAATATTAAAATTCTTAAAAACAAAGAATAGGATTAGGGCTAGGGTTAGGGTTAGGGTTAGGTCTTGGGTTAGTGGTAAGGTTAGGTTAAATGTAAGGGTTAGGGATTAACTAGGGTTAGGGCTAGGGCGAGGGTTAGGGGTACAGTCAGGTCTATTGTAAGGTTATGATTAGAGTTAGCATTAGGTTTAGGTTTATGGTTAAGGTAATGGACAGTTAGAGCTAGGGTTTGGGATATGGTTATGGTTAGATTAGGGCTAGGGTTAGGGTAAGTTTAGGGTTTGGGCTGGGGTTAAGTTTAGGGTAAGTTTTAGAGTTTGAGCTTGGGTTAGGGCTAGGGCGAGGGTTAGGTTTAGGATTAGGGCTAGGTTTAGGGTTAGGGTTATGGTTAGAATCAGGTTTAGGGCTAGGATTAGGACTAGGTTTTGTGTGAGGTTTAGGGCTAGTGTTAGGTGTATGGGTAATTAAGAGCTAGGGTTATGGTTATGGCTAGATTTAGGGTTCTTCTAGTGTTAGGGTTAGTTTTTGGGTTAGGATAAGTTTTAGAGCTAGGGTTTGTGTTAGGGTAAGTGTCAGTGTTTGGGTTAGGGTTAGGTTTAGGGTTAGGTCCAGAATGAGAACTAGGTTAGGTCTAGGGATAGGGTTAATTTTGGGTTGAGTTAAGGGTTATTGTTGGGATAGGGCTAGGGTTATGGCTATATTTAGTATTAGGTTTAGGTCTAGAGCTAGTTTTAGTGTTAGTTTTAGGTATAGGGTTACCAGTAGGGCTAGTGTTAGGTTTTGGATACAGGTTAGGGTCAAGTTTAAACCTAGGTTTAGTTTTAGAGTCAGCATAAGGGTCAGGGTGAGGGTCAGGTTTTGGGTTAAGTTTATAGCTAGAATGAGGGCTAGGGTTAAGACTAGTAATAGAGTTAGGGATTGGGGTAGGCATAGTATTAGGGTTAGGACTAGGGTAGCAATAGTGTGAGGGTTGGATTTAGTGTAAGGGACAGGGTTAGAGCTAGGTTTAGGACTAGGGATAGGGCTAGGGTTAGGGCCAGGGTTAGGGTTAGGGTTAAAGCTAGGGTTAGGGCTTGGATTAGGGCTAGATTTTATGTTAAGGTTAGGGCTATGGCTAATGTAAGAACTGGCATTACGATTAGGGATATTTTAGGACTAGGTTTAGGGCGAGGTCTAGTGTTAGAATTAGGTTTAGGAATAGGGTGATGTATAGAGCTAGGGTTAGTGTTAGGGTCAGAGTCAGGGTTAGCATTAGTTCTAAGGTTAGGGTTAGAACTCGAATTAGGGCTAGGGTTAGGGCTAGGTGTAGGGTTATGATTTGGTTTAGGTTAAGGGTAGGGTCAGTGCAATGGCTTGGTATTTCCTGAGGGCTAGGGCTAGGGTTAGGGCTAGTTTTTATATTAGCATTAGGGTTAGAGCTGGTGTTAGGGTTTGGTTTAGGCGTAGGGTTATGGTTAGGTTTAGAGTTAGGGTTAGATCTAGGTTTAGGGGTAGGTTTACCGCTTTTGTTAGGGCTAGGGTTTGGGTTGTCATAAGGGATAGGGTTAGAACTAGGGATAGGGCTAGGACAAAAGTTGTTAGTCTTAGGGTTAGGGTTAGGTTAGGGTTAGGATTAGGGCTTCATTAGGGCTAGGAGTAGAGCTAGGGTTAGTATTATGGCTAAGCCTAGGTTTGGGGCTAAGGTTAGGGTTATGGTTATGGTTAGGTATGATGTTATAGCTAGGTTTAGAACTAGGGCGAGGGTTAAAATTGGGGGTTTAGGAATATGGTTAGGGTTAAGGTTAGGATTAAGGCTAAGTTTAGGGCTAGGATTAGTGCTAAATTTTGTGTTATGGTTAGGACTTCATTAGTGCTATGCAAATGTCAGGTCTAGGTTATGATTAGAGAGAGTTTTATGGTTAAGATTATGGCTAGGTATAGTGTAAAGGCTAGGTTAAAGTTTAGGGTAAGGTTTATAGCTAAGGGCATTATTAAGGTAAGGTACACGGTTCAGGTTTGTATTAGGTTAATGTTTAAGTTTGGGGCTTAAATTAGCATTAGGGTTAGGATTAGGTTTGTGGATATGGTTAGGTTTAGGCTTCAGGTTAGTTTTAGGGTAATGGATAGGTTTAAGGTTAGGAATAGGTTAGGGTTATCCTAGTGTTAGCATTGAGGTTAGGGTTAGGGTAATGGATAGGATTACAGCTAGGTTTAGGGCTAGGGTTATGGTTAGGATTAGGGCTAGGGTCAGGGTTTGTTTTTTTGTTTATGGCAACGGTTAGGTTTAGGGTTATATTTAGGGTAAGGGTTAGGGCTAGGATAAGGGTTATGAGTAGTGTTAAATCTAGTGTTAGGGCTCAGATTAGGATAGATTTAGGGTTAGGTTAGGGCTAGGTTTAGGACTCCAGCTAATGTAAGAACTAGGGTTATGATTAGGGCTAGGGGTTAAGGTTAGGTTAGGTCTAGTGTTAGGGTTTGGTTTAGGTTTTGGGTGATGTTTAGTGCTAGTGTCAGGATTAGGGTTAGGGTTAGGGTTCAAGCTAGGATTAAGGCTCGAATTAGGGCTAGGTTTTGGTTTTAGTTAGGGCTAGTGTTAGGGCTATGGTTAATATATGAACTAGTGTTACAATTATTGCTAGTTTTAGGGTTAGGTTTAGGGCTAGGGCTAGTGTTAGGGTTACGTTTAGGGTTAGGGTGAAGTTTAGAGCAAGGTTTATTGTTAGGGTCAAAGTTAGTTTTAGCGTTAGGTTTAGGACTCGAATTAGGGCTAAATTTAGTTCTAGTTGTAGGGTTAGGCTTTGGTTTAAGTTAAGGGTTACAGTTAAGGCTATGGTTCGGTTTTGTTTTAGGGCTAGGGCTAGGATTAGGGCTAGATTTTGAATTAGTGTCAGGGTTAGGGCAAGTGTTATGGTGAGATTTAGGTTTAGAATTTGGGTTAGATTTAGAGTTAGGGTTAGGTCTATGGTTAGGGCTAAGACTAGGGTTAGGACTAAGGTTAGGGTTACTCTAAGGAATAACGTTAGAACTAGGGATACAACTAGGGCAAGAATTAGAGTTAGTCTTAGGAGTAGGCTTAGTGTTAGGGTTAGGGTTAGGGCTAAATCAGGGCTAGGATTAGGGTAGGGTTGGTGTTAGGGTTAGGATGGGGGGTTAGGCTAGGGTTAGGTTAGGGTTAGCATTGGAGTTAGGGTTAAGTTTAGGGGAATGGGTGGGGTTATAGCTAGCTTTAGGGCTAAATTGAGGGTTAGAATTAGGATTAGGCCTAGGGTTATGATTCAGTTTAGGATTAAGGTAGGTTTAGGGCTAGGATGAGGGCTAGGGTTTCTGTTAGGATTAGTGCTAGGACTAGGGCTTGGGATAATATTAAATCTAGGTTTATGGTTAAAGATAGTTTTAGTGTTAGGTTATGGCTAGGTATAGTGTAAGGGTTAGGTTTAGGTTAAAGATCAGTTTTAGATCTAGGATTATTACTAGGGTCAGGGTCAGAGTTAGCCTTTGACCCTAACAGTAACCCTAGGTCTAAACCTGACCCTAACCTTAGACCAAACCCTAACACTAGTCCTGGACCTAAACCTAATCCTAAATCTAGACTTAACTCTAGTCCTAGAACTAAACAATAACCTGAGCTTAGCCCTAACAATAACCCTGCACCTAACCCAATCACTAGCCCTATCACTAGACCTAAACCTAGTTCTAATTCTGGCTTGAATCCTAACTCTAACTCTAACCCAAACACTGCCTTTATAATAAACCTTTCTCTAAATCTGACCCTACCTGAAAATCTAAACCTAACACTATACTTAGCCATAACCTGAACACTAAAACCAGCCCTAAATATAACTCTACCTCTTACTTTACCCATAGCCCTAACCCTAGGCCTAAACTTAACACAAAACCTAGAGCTAATCCTAGGCCTAAACCAAGCCTTAAGCATAACCCTAACCCTAACCCTAGCCCTAACCCTAACCTAACCCTCACCTTAGTCCTAATCCTAGCTCAAAGCCTAACTCTTACCCTAAACATAAACATACATTTATCCCTAAAATAACCCTAACTCTAGTCCTAATCCTAACCATTTCCCTAGCCCTAAACATAGATCTAAACATACCCATTACCCTAAACCTAACCCTAACCCTATTGATAACACTAGGCCTAACCTTAACACTATAACTAACCAAAAAACTAACCCTAGACCTAACCCTCAACCTCACACTCGCCATAGACTTAACCATAGCTCAAACCCTAATCCTTATCATAAACCTAAACATAACCATAGCTCTAGCCTTAAAACTCTATCTAACCCTAACTATAACCCTAAACCTACATCTAAACCTATCCACTACCCTAACCTTAACCCTACCCCTAATGATGACCTAGCCCTAATCCTAACCCTAATCTAACCATACTGTAATCTTATCCCTAAACCTAACCTTCACCCTAGGCATTACCCTAGCTCAAAACCTAACTCTTATGCTAAACATAACCAAAACCCAAACCCTAGTTCTAACCCTAACTCTAACCAAAACTCAATACCTATTCCTAACCCTAAACCTAGCCCTAAACTATCCATTATACTAACCCTACCCCTTACCCTAATGCGAACCCTAGACCTAACTCTAACCCTAAAAATTAGCTAAACCTAATCTGAACCCTAAATAAAACCCTCTCATTACCCTAACCCACACCCAAATGCTAACTTGAGCCCTAACACTAAACCCTAACTTTAACCAAACTCTAACTCTGACCCTGACCATATTAAATCCCCTAGCTCTAAAGATGACCCTTACCCTGAACCTAACACTTACACTAGACCTAGCCATAAACCTAAACCTAAAATTATCCCCAACCATAAGACTAGACCTGACATTAACCCTAGCCCTAATTCTAGCTCTAAACTTAACACAAATCACAGCCCTTATTGTAGCTCTAAACATACCCTTACTCCTAACCCTAACCCTAACACTAGCCCTAACCCTAACACTAACCCTAACCCTAATCTTAGCCTTAATTTAGTCCTATTCCTAACCCTAGCTGTAAGACTAACTCTAACTCTCACCCTAGCCCCATCCCTAGTTCTAACCCAATCCCTTTCCAGAACCCTAATACTAGCCCTAACCCCAGCCCTATCCTTAGCCCTTGCCCTAACTTAGATCTAAATTTAACTCTAAATCTAACCCTAAACCTAAGCTTAACCCTAACCCTAATCCTAACTCTAAATCTAACTTTAAACTTAAGGCTAAACCTAAACCTAACACTAGCCCTAAACGTAATGCTAATCCTATAATTAGCCCTAACTCTAGCCCTAGCCCTAAAACAAAACTGAACCATAGCCCTAACCCTAACCTTTAACCTAAACCAAACCGTAACCCTAACCTTAGACAATTTGAGATTTAATCCAAACCCTAAAACTAACCCTGACCCTGACTCTGACCATAACTCTAACCCTACCTCTAAACATAACCCTAACCCTAAACCTAAACGTAACACTAGACATATCCCAAATCCTAACCCTAAATTTAGCCCTAAACATAACCCTGGTTACTTACATTAGCCATAACCCTAACCCTAGCACTAACTTAACACAAAACCTAGCCTAATCCAAGCCATAACCCAAGTTTTAACACTAATCCTAACCCTAAACCTAGCCCTAATCATAAACTTAATCATAGCCCTAACCCTAACTCTAACCCTATCCATTGTCATAACCATAACCCTAACCCTAATGCTAACCCTAATTCTAAACCTAACCCTATACCTAATCCTAACATATCCATTAAAATAAACCAAACCTAGACCCTAAACCTCACCCTAACATTAAGCTTAAACTAACCCTAATGCTTTGAGCCTTAAATTTAAACCTTAACCTATCCCAAACCCTAACCCAGAACCTGACTCTAAAAATATTCCTAGTTCTAAACCTGACCCTAACTATAAAACTAACCCTTACACTACATGTAGCCAAAAACCTAACACTAAAACTATGTTTAACTATAACCCAAGACCTGATATTAGCCATAGCCCCAATCCTAGCCTTAACCCTAAAATAAACCCTAGCCTTCATCCTAGCCCTAAACCTATCCCTAATAATAACCCTAAACTTTACCATAGCCCTAACCCTAATTCTAACCCTCACGTTACCACTAAACCTAGCTATAACACCATCTCTTACCCTAAACTTAATTCTAACCCTAGCCCTAACATTAGACCTAAGCTGAACACTAACCCTAGCCCTAATCCTAGCCCCAATTTAACCCTATCCCTAATTATAATTCTAACCATAGCCCTAAGACTAACTCTAAATCTCACTCTAGCTCTAACCCTAGTTCTAACACTATCCCTCACCTTAACCCTAACCCTAGCCCTAAACATAGCCATAATCCTATCCATAAGTCTTGCCTAATCCTTATTCCTAATCCTAACCCTAGATCTAACTGTAAGTCTAACTCTAACACTAACCCTAATCCTAACATTAACACTAGCCCTAACCCTAGCACTAATCATAATACTAGCCCTAACCCTAACCATAGCAGTAAAACAAAACCAAGAAATAGCACTAACACTAAACCTTAACTTAAACCCTAGCACTACACCTATACCTAAACCTAGCCTTAATTTGAGTCTTAACCTTAACTTTAATACTAACCCTGACTCTGACTCATATCCTAAAACTCACCCTAACTCTAAACACACCCTAACCTTAAACTAAACAAAAGTAACCCTAGCCTTATTTCAAGTCCTAACCCTAACCCTAAAACTAACCCTGACCCTGACTATTCACCTAACACTAAGACTAGCTCTAAATATCACCCTAACCTTAAAAGTAATTCTAACACTAGAGGTTTAACACCTAACCATAATCCAAAAATTAACCCTAATTGTAACCCTAGTTCTTATATTAGCCATTGCTCTAAACCTAGCTCTAACCCTAACACAAAAACTAGCCCTAATCCAAGCCCTAACCTAGCTTTAACCCTAATCCTAGCCCTAACCATAGCTCTAACATTAACCCTTACCCTAAGACAAACACTAAACCTAAAGCTAACCCTAATCCTTAACCTAACCCAAACCCTTACCCTACTAGTCCTAACCCTAGCCCTCATTCTAGCCTAGCTCTAACAATAACCCAAACCCTAATCCTAACCTTGACCCTTATTTTGATCCTAACACTAATTGTAGGTATTATCCTGAACCGAACACTAACACTAGCCCTTCCGGTAACCTTATACCTAAACCTAACCCTGACATTAGTCCTACACCTAAACCTAATCCAAAATCTAGCCATAACTCGAACCCTAGACCTAAAGAAAAAACTAGACCTAGCCCTAACAATAACGTGTAGCCTAAGCCAAACACTAACCCTTCCCCTAGACCTAAACCTAGTCCTAATTCTGGCTTTAACCCTAACCATAACCCTAACTGAACACTTACCATGACACTAACACTAACCTTATCTCTAAATATCACCCTAACCCTAAACGTAACCCTAAAACTGTACCTATCCCTAACATTAACCCTAAAACTAGCCTGAAACATAACAAGCTCTTACATTAGCTGTAGCCCTAATCTATTGCAAAACCTAGCCCTAATCCAAGCCCTACACTAGCTTTAACCCTAAAGCTAATCCTAATCCTAACCATAGCCCTAACCTTAACCCTAAGCCTAACCCTAGACCTAATCCTTAGCATAACCTTAGCCCTAACCCTAGCTCTAACCTATCCATTACTCTAATGATAACTCTAACACTTATGCTAACCCTAGGCCAAACCCTAATCCTATCCGTAAGCCTAAGCCTATCCATTACCCTACACTTAACCTGAACCCTAAACCTAAAACTATCATTACCGTATCCTTAACAATAATGCTAATTCAAGCCCTAAACCTAAACCTTAACCTAACAAAAACCCTAAACCTGACCCTAACCCTAATATTACCCCTAGCTCTAAACCTGACCTAACCATAAACCTAACCCTTACAATAGACCTAGCTATAAACTAAATCCCTGAAACTATCCCTAACTGTAACCTTAGACATGACTTTTGACCTAGTTCTAATCCTTGTCCTAATCCTAACACAAACCTTAGCCCACATCCTAGCCATAAACTTCACCTTAATCATAAACCTAACCCTAACCTAACCATAATTGTAACCCTCACCCTTGCCCTAAAACTAGCTATAATCCCAACCCTTACCCTAAACCTAAACTTAACCCTAAACCGAACACTAACCCTAGCCCTAACCCTAGGCCTAACCCTAACACTAACCCATCCATAATCCCAGGACTAATTTAGCCCTATCCCTAACCCTAATCCTTGCCCTAAGACTAACTCTAACTCTCACTCTAGCCCTATACAGAGTTCTAACCCAATCCCTAAACCTATCCCTAAACTTAGCCCTAACCTTATCCCTGTCCTTAGCCCTAGCTCAAACCCTAGATCTATACCTAACTATAAAATCTAACCCTAAACCTAAGCCTAAACCTACACTAACACTAGCCCTAACCATAACACTAATCCTAAAACTAGCCCTAAACCTATCCCTAGCCTAAAACAAAACCAAGTCATAGCCCTAACCATAACCCTTTGCCTAAACCAAACCCTAACCTTACACCTAGCCCTAAACATATCTATAATTTTAGTCCTAAGTCTAACCTGGAATGTAATCCTGAAACTAACTCTGACCTAACACTAACTCTAGCTCTAAATATCATCATAACCATAAACCTAACCCTACACTAGACCTAGCCCTAACCATAACCCTATAACTAGCGCTAATCATAACCGTACTTCATACATTACTTGTAGCCTTAACCCAAGTGTAACCTAACCCAAAACCTTGTCTTAACCTGAGTTCTAAACCTAGCTTTAACCCTAAACTTAAACCTAACCATAACCCAAACAAAAGCCCTAATCCTATACATAATCCTAGCCTTAATCTTAGGTCTAACCCTATTCACTACCCTAATGATAACCCTACCCCTTATGCTAAACATTAGGCCTAACCTTAACCCTCTCCATTACACTAAACCACATCTAAACCCTAAACATAACACTGTCATCACCCTAATCCTAAACCTAAAGCAAATTCAAGCCCTAAACCTAACCTCTAACCTAAACAAAACACTAACTTTGAACCTGACCCTAATAATAACCGTAGGTCTAAACCTGACCCATACTATAAACCTGACCCTTACAGTGGACCAAACCATAAACCTAACACTAAATCTATCCCTAACTGTAACCCTAGACCTGGCATTAGCCCTAGCCCTAATACTAGCCCTAACCACAACAAAACACTAGCCCTCATTCTAACACTATGCCCAGCCTTAATCATAACCCTAACCCTAACCCTAGCCCTAACCCTAATACTAACCCTCGCCCTATCCCTCAACCTAGCTATAACCCATTACCTTAGCCTACGTGTAATCCTAACTCTAACCCTAACCTGAGTCTAAACCTAACACATAGTCCTAATTTATCCCTATTCCTAACCATAGCCCTAGCCCTAGCCTTAAGACTAAGTCTAACTCTCACACTAGCCCTATGACTAGTTCTAACCCTATAGATTACCATAACCCTAACCCTAGCCCTAACCCTAGTCCTAACCCTTGTCCTATCCTTAGTCCTAGCCCTAACTATAGATCAAATCCTAACTCTAAATCTAACCCTAACCCAAAGCCTAAGCCTAACCATTATAAATACATTTATATTTAGAATCTATGTCTACAGATGTTGGCTTCAATTATTATTTAGAATATAGTCATTAGTTTCATAAAAGGCATACCATTTCTGGTGGTATACAGAGAACTGATGGTCAGGGGTAGGATGCTATGTTAAGGGGGAAAGAAGTGAGAGTATGAGATTAATCTATCTTAGCAAATTGGAGGAGAACTGTAATGAATAGACAGGGATAATTTATGGAAGAATGTATAAATTCAAATACCTTATCTGTATTCATAAAATTATCCTATGTATAAATAGTAAAATTTAGGAAGTTGAAAGTGGAATAGAGGGAGGAAGAAAAAAGAAGAAAAAAATAACAAGGAAAGAAAGAAAGAGAGGGAGAATAAAAATAAGAGAAAATAAAGGGAGGGGGTGAGATGGGCCTGTGCAATTCCTCTATATTATACTATTCTAGTGATTCAGTTCTTAAAGTCCAATTTTATGCAAAGTTCATGGTTTCACATATGTTGATATTGTGAAGACCCGAGGAGGAAGGGTAGAGGAGAATGGATGAGAAGAGCAAGAATAGAAAAGCCTCTCAGAAGTCTGTTTTCTTGCAGTAAGTGGAGTTGTCTATTCCTAGCTTGAGTCTCTGTGCTAAAGGTTGTGGAGGTAGCCAGTTTGAGAGGGCTTGAGCTTTTACCTGGAGCCTTCCTACTCTTAGTCTCTGAGTTGGAAACTAGGTACCTGTACAGTTGCTAGTCTGCATTGATAGCTATGCCCCCAAAAACCTTGTAAGAGAAATATTGAGTTATCACCGCTGGAGGTAGGGGAGTTGGAAACCGGGTACCTGAGCAGCCGCAGAACTGAGCTGGTAGCCATGGCCACCGTTAGATGATGAGTAAGGTTTTCCAAGATGGATTCCATCTGATACCTGTGTAGGGTGTTAGGTGAGGTGACTGGTTCTGGGGTGACCTGTGGCCATGTCCAGAGCTTGGACTGGTGACCCTCAAGCAAACCTCTGAGCTCTTTCCCCAGAGTTCCTGCACAGCCGAGACTTCCCTCTGAGCCAAGAGCAAACCTGCAGCCAAGACTTCCATCTTCGCCAAGAGCTCACGGCAGAGACTTCCATCTGAGCTGAGAGCACATGCTCAGCCGAGACTTCCGTCTGTGCTGAGAGCTCATGTGCAGCCAAGACTTCCAACTGAGCCCAGAGCAACCACACAGCCGAGCCTACCATGTGCACAGAAAGCTCCAGCGTGGCCCTAGTATTCTTCAAATTTCTATGATATTGGGCAAGATTCATCTTTTACTTAGCCTTACTATGCTCCAATGTTGCTTCAATGGATCGCTGTCAGCAACAGTTTGTATTTTAAGATTTCCCTTCATTATGGCTTATTGATGTGAATGAAAATTGGACTGGAAATCAAACAGGGTTGGTAGGACGTGCTTGAAACTTCACACAATCAGTTCTCAGTGGGCACTCTCTGATTTCTTTCTTTTGAAGGTAGGCCAAAGCTGAAGCATGCAAAAGCAACTGTATCTGATAGCCCTTAGGGAGAAATCAGAGAAATATGTATGTATTGAAATAAGTCTCTCAATGATTTGTTCAGATTTCTTTGAAACTGTGCAGTATTCATCTTTAACTTATCCCCACTGTGCTCCCCAAGTTTGGGACTTCTAGAATCAATGGTTTTCTATACAAGTAAGGATTAGGGTTATGGTTAGGGTTAGGTTAGGTTTAGAGCTAGTGTTAGGTTTAGAGTTAGTTTTACTCAAATTTCTTTGATACTGGGCAGGATTCATCTTTTACTCAACCTAACTATTTTCCCCAGGTTTGGGACATTACGTGCCCTTTCTCCTGATAAAGCAGAAGCATGAAGAACTCCAGAGCACGTATCAACAGAAACATGTACATACTTGAGGTTACCAAAGTCAGGTATGTGTGTCACATCCATTTGCCAGACAACCAATGGCTTCAATCCCCGTGGATTCACTCCATAAGTAGGGGGATGAAGAAATGTGACACAATGGGGACATTGTAATACTATCTGACGAGCATCCGCTCTTGAAATGGA
>NW_026005762.1:203181-231078 GCF_001458135.2 Marmota marmota marmota | reverse complement strand
CAAAATGACACAACAAGAGAAACACAGAAAACAAAAGCGAAAGTAAAAACGAAAGTACACAATGCAGCTGCTGCCCCGCTTTGGTCGCCGATCCCACTTACCTGGGACTACGGTGCACCCCCCTGACTGCTGAAAGTTCTGGTTCCCGGGTCTCGGCACCACTTGTTGCCCCCCCCTTGCCCGCAAGGAAGACACAACACTCAGGAATCTTCTTTCAGTAGTTTATTTCAGGCCCTTGATAGTTCTTCTTCTCTCCCTCGGATGCCCCTCCCAGCCTTAATAAAGCATCTCAAGCCCCAATGCAAAGCAGCCACGTGGAGCTTTCTCATAGGGTGATGAAAAGTCATGCGCCAACTCTCCCAAATAAGGAGTTGTTTGTCACAGACCACAGCGGAGCCAGCGCCATCTTGTAATGGCGACCATAATTTGCATAAACGGCAGAAGCGGCTCACCACAGCTAGGGTTAGTGTTAGGTTAGGCCTAGGGTTAGAGTTAGCTTTATAATTAAGGCTATGTTTAGGGCTAGGATAAGGGCTAGGGTTTGTGTTAGGTTAGGGCTAGGGCTTGGGCTAGGGCTAATGTCAGGTCTAGGGTTACAGTTAGGGATAGTCTTAGGGTTAGGTTTATGGCTAGGTCTAGTTTAAGTGTTAGGTGTTGGGTAAGAGTTCGTTTTAGAGCTAGGAGAATTATTAAGGTCAGGGTCAGTGTTAGGGTTTGGTTTAGGTTTGAGTCTAGGGTTAGGGCTCTAATTAATGTTAGGGTTAGGATTAGGGTAATGATAGGGTTAGGGTTAGGGTTCAGGTTAGGTCTAGGGTAATTGATAGTTTTGAGGACAGTGATAGGGTTAGGGTTAGGCCTAGCATTAGCATTAGGGTACGGGTTATGTTTAGGGTAATGGATACAGTTAGAGTTAAGGTTAGGGCTAGGGTTATGGTTAGGATTAGGTCTTGAGGTAGGGTTAGGGTGAGGGTTAGAACTAGGATTAGTTTTAGGGTTATGTTTAGAGTAAGGGTTGGGTTCTGATTTACAGATAAAGCTAGGCTGAGAGTTAAGTTCAGGGTTAGGTCTAGGGATAAAATTACAGTAGATTTGGGGTCAGGGTTAAGGTTTTGGTTAGCCTAAGGATTAGGGTAGGGTTAGCTTAGGGTTACCCTTAGTTTTAAGGTTTTGCTTATGGTAAGGGATTGGTTTAGAGCTAGGGTTAGGGCTATGGTTAGGGATAGAGTTAGGGTTAAAGCTAGGTTTAGGGCTCAGATTAGGGCTAGTTTTTGTGTTAGGGTTAGGGTTAGGGCTATAGCTAATATAAGCACTAGGGTTACAATTATGCTTAGTTTTAGTGTTAGGGTTAGGTTTAGGTTTAGTGTTAGTGTTAGGTTTAAGGTTAGGGTGATATTTAGAGCTAGGGTGGGTGTTACGATACGAGTCAGGGTCAGGGTTAGTTTTAATGTAACTGTTAGGACTCAAATTAGGGCTAGGGTTAGGTCTAGTTGTAGTGTTAGGGTTTGGTTTAAGTTAAGGTTCAGGGTTAGGGCTATTGCTAGGCTTTGTTTTAGTCCTAGGGTTTGGGTTAGGGCTAGTGTTAGTGTTAGGCTTAGGCTTAGGGTTAGGTTTAGATTTGGAGTTAGGGTTAGATCTAGGGTTAGGGCTAGGACTAAGTATAGGGCAATTATTAGGGCTAGAGATAGGGTTACGGCAAGGGATATGTTTAGAACTAGGGACAGGGCTAGGGCAAGAGTTAGAATTAGTCTTAGGTCTAGGGTTAGGGTTAGTGTTACAGATAGGTCTAAATTAGGTCTAGGATTAAGGCTAGGGTTAGTGTTCACATTAAGCCTAGGATTAGGGTTAGAGTTAGAACTAGTGTTAGTTAGAGTTAGGGTTAGTGTTAGAGCTACAGTTAATGGCTAGGATTTATTTCAGATCCAGAATTATGGTTTAAGATAGTTTTAGGGTTCGGATTATGGCTAATTCTAGGGTAAGGGTTAGGTATAGGGTTAGGGTCAGGTTGATAGCTAAGGGTACTATTAGGGTTAAAGTCTGGGTTAGGGTTTGGGATAGGTTAAGATTCAAAGTTAGGGCTCGAAGTAGTGTTAGGTTTAGGGTTAAGGTAATGATAGGGTTAGGTTTAGGGATCAGGTTAGGTTTAGGGTAATGGATAGGGTTAGGATTAGGAATAGGGTTAGGTTTATGTCTAGGGTTAGCATTAGGGTTAGGGTTATGGTAATGGATAGAGTTAGAGACCGGTTTAGGGCTAGGGTTATGTTTACGATTAGGGCTAGGGTTAGGTTTAGGGTTAGGATTAAAGTTAGGATTAGGGCTAGGTTTTGGGTTAAGTTATGGCTAGGGTTAGAGTTATGGCTAATGTAAGTACTAGGGTTACAATTAGGGATAGTTTTAGTGTTTTAGGGCTAGGTTTAGTGTTAGGTTTAGGTTAAGGTTAGGGTGATGTTTAGACCTTGGCTTAGTGTATTGGTCAGAGTCAGGCTCAGGTTTAGTTTTAGGGTTTGGCTTAAAACTCGAATTAGGGCTAGATTTAGGGCTAGATGTAGGGTTAGGGCTTGGTTTAGGTTAAGGGTTAGGGTTAGAGCTTTGGCTCGATTTTTTTCAGGGCTATGGTTAGGGTTAAGGCAAGTTTTAGGATTAGTTTTAGGATTAGGGCTAGTGTTAGGGTTTAGCTTAAGTTTTGGGTTTCAGTTAGATTTAGAGATAGGTTTTGATCTAAGGTTAGTGCTAGGGCTAAGGATAGGGCAAGGGTAAGGGCTAGGGTTAAAGCTAGGGTTAGGGTTACAGTAAGGGATAGGGTTAGAATGAGTGATAGGACTAGTGTGCGAGTTAGAATTAGTCTCAGGGCTAGGGTTAGGGTTAGGTTTAAGGATATTGCTAAATTATTGCTAGGGTTAGTGTTAGGGCTAGGGTTAGGGCTAGTTTTAGAATTGCCATTAGGGTTAGGGATAGTTTTAGGATTAGGTTTAGGCATTGAGTTAAGGTTAGATTTAGAGTTAGGTTGCTCTCTAGGGTTAAAGATAGGGCTAAGCTTAGGGCAAGGGTGATGACTAGGGTTAGGTTTAGAGTTAGGGTTATGCTTAGGGTAAGGGATGTGGTTATAGTTTATGGCTAGGGTGAGGGTTAGTATTAGAGTTAGGGTTAGGGTTATGATTAAGACTAGTTTTACAACTAGGATGAGGTTGAGAGTTTGTGTTAGGGTTAGATATAGTATTAGGGCTAGGGCTAATGTCAGGTCTAGGTTTACAGTTAGGGATAGATTTATGTTAGATTTATGGCTTGGTCCAGTGTAATGGTTAGGTTTTTGGTAAGGGTCAGGCTTAGATCTAGGGTTATTTTTAGGGCCACGTTCAGGGTTAGGGTTCGGGTTAAGTTAGGGTTTAGGTGTATGGCTCAAATTAGTGTTAGATTTAGGTTTAGGGTAATGACAGGGTTAGGTTTAGGATTCAGGTTTGGTTGAGTGTAATGGATAGGGCTAGGGTTAGGCCTAGGTTTAGCATAAGGGTTAGGATTATTGTTAGGTAAATGGATACGGTTAGACCTAAGGTTAAGTCTAGGGTTATTTATAGGATTAGGGCTAGTGTTTGGGGTAGAGTTAGGTTTAAGTTTAGGATTAAAGCTAGGTTTAGGAATCGGATTAAGGCTAAGTTTTGGGTTAGGTTAGTGCTAGGGTTAAGGCTATGGCTAATGTATAAAGTAGGGTCATGATTAGCGCTAGTTATAGGGTTAGGGTTAGGGATAGGTCTAGTGTTAGGGTTAGGTTTATAGTTATGATGATGTTTAGAGCAAGGGTTAGTTTTAGGCTCAGAGTCAGGGTCAGGGTTAGTTTTCGAGTTAGGTTTAGGACTAGAATTATAGAGAGGGTTAGGACTAGGTATAGAGTTAGGGTTTGGTTTAGTTAAGGGTTAGGTTTAGGGCTATGTCTCGGTTTTGTTTTAGGGCTAGGGCTAGGCTTAGGGATAGTTTTAGGATTAGTGTTAGGGTTAGGGCTAGTGTTAGGTTTAGGTGTAGGCTTAGGTTTAGGGTTAGATTTAGAGTTAGGGTTAGATCTAAGGATATGGCCAGCTCTATGAATAGGGCCATAGTGAGACCAAGGGTTAGGGCTAGGATTAGTTTTCCAGTAAGAGATAGGGTTAGAACTAGGGTTAGGGCTATGGTGAGAGTTATAATTAGTCTTTGGACTACGGTTAGTGTTAGGTATAGGGATAGGTCTAAATTAGGGCTAAGATTAGGGCTAGGGTTAGTGTTAGGGAGAGGCCAAAGGTTAGGGTTAGGGTTATAATTAAGGCTATGTTTAGGGCTAGGATAAGGGCTAGGGTTTGTGTTAGGGTTAGGGCTAGGATTATGGCTAGGGCTAATGTCAGGTCTAGGGTTACAGTTAGGGATAGTTTTAGGGTTAGTTTTATGGCTAGGTCTAGTGTAAGTGTTAGGTATATGGTAAGAGTCAGGTTTAGAGCTAGGGAATTTATTAGGGTTAGGGTCAGTGTTAGGGTTTGGTTTAGGTTTGAGTCTAGGGTTAGAGCTCTAATTAGCATTAGGGTTAGGGATAGGGTAATTATAGGGTTAGGTTTAGGGTAATTGATAGTTTTGGGGATAGCAATAGGGTTAGGGGTAGGTCTAGGGTTAGCATTAGGGTGGGGGTAATGTTTAAGGTTATGGATACATTTAGAGTTAAGTTTAGGGCTAGGGTTATGGTTAGGATTAGGTCTTGAGGTAGGGTTAGGGTGAGGTGTTAGAATTAGGATTACATTTAGGGTTATGTTTAGAATAAGGATTAGGTTCTGAGCTATGGTTAGAGTTAGGGTGAGAGTTAGTTTCAGGGTTAGGTCTACAGATAGAATTGCATTATGTTTTGGGTTAGGGTTAGGGTTAGGGTTAGACCTAGGGTTAGACCTAGGGTTAGTGTTAGTGTCAGAATAAGGGTGATGGTTAGGGTTATGGTTTGGCATAGGGTTAGAACTAAAGTGAGGGTAGGGTTAGGACTATTAATAGGGTTAGGGTTTTGTTTTGCCTAAGGATTAGGGATAGGTCTATGTTTATCATTAGTTTTAGGGTTTTGTTTGGGGTAGGGAATTGGTTTAGAGCTAGGGTTATCAAGTTATGGATAGGGTTAGAGTTAGGGTTAAAGCTAGGTTTAGGGCTCAGATTAGGGCTAGTTTTTGTGTTACAGATAGAGCTAGGGTTAGGGCAATGGCTAATGTAAGAACTAGGGTAACATTTAGGGTTAGTTTTAGGGTTAGAGTTAGGGTATGTTTACTGTTATGGTTAGGTTTAAAGTTAGGGTGATATTTAGAGCTAGGATTAGTGTTAGGATAGGAGTCAGGGTCAGATTAGTTTTAGGGATAGTGTTAAGACTCGAATTAGGGCTAGGGTTACTGTTAATATTTGGTTTAAGTTGAGGGCAGTGTTTAGAGCTAGGGTGAGTGTTAGGATATGAGTCAGGGTCAGGGTTAGTTTTAAGGTTAGGTTTAGGACTCGAATTAGGGCTAGAGTTAGGTCTAGGTGTAGTGTTTGTGTTTGGTTTAAGTTAAGGGTTAGGCTTTTTCTTGGTTTTGGTTTACTGCTATGGTTAGTGTTAGGGCTAGTTGTATTATTATCATTAGGGTTAGGGGCAGTGTTAGTGCTACACTTAGGCTTACGGTTAGGGTTAGATTTAGATATAGGGTTAGATCTAGGATTAGGGCTAGGACTAAGGATAAGGCAAGGGTTAGGATTATGGTATGGGATAGGTTTAAAACTAGGGCTAGGTCTATGGTAGAGTTAGAGTTAGTCTTAGGACTAGGGTTAGAATTAGGGTTAGAGATAGGGCTAACTTAGGGCTAGGATTAGGGCTAGATTTAGTGTTTAGCTTAAGCTTAGGCTTAGGGTTAGAGTTAGGGTAACGTTTAGGGTAAAGGATGGCGTTATAGCTATGTTTAGAGGTAGGGTGAGCATTAGAATAACGGTTAGGGGTAGGGTTAGAGTTAGGGTTATGATTAAGGCTAGGTTTTGGGCTAGGATGAGGGCTAGCATTTGTTTTAGGGTTAGGGATAGGATTAGGTCTAGGGTTAATTTCAGGTCCTGCATTATGGTTAAAGATAGTTTTAGGGTTAGGATTTTGGCTTCGTCTAGGGTAAGGGTTAGGTTTAGTGTTACGGTCAAGTTTAGAGCTAGGGGTATTATTAGGTTCAAGTTCTGATTTAGTGTTTGGGATAAGTTAAGGTTTAAATTAGGGCTCGATTTAGTGTTAGGGTTAGAGTTAGGATAATGATAGGGTTAGGTTTAGGGTTCAGGTTAGGTTTAGGGCAATGGATAAAGTTAGAATTAAGGATAGGGTTAGGTTTATGCATAGCGTTACCATTAGGGTTAGGGTTAGGATTATGGTAATGGATAGAGTTAGAGATTGGTTTAGGGCTAGGGTTATGTTTATAATTAGGGCTAGGGTTATGGTTAGGGTCAGGGTTAAATCTAGGGTTAGGGCTCAGATTAGGTCTAGGTTTTGGGTTAGGTTAGGGCTAGGGTTATGGTTAAGGCTAATGTAAGTACTAGGATGATGATTAGGGCTAGTTTTAGGGTTTTAGGGCTAGGGTTAGTGTTAGGATTAGGTTTAGGGTTAGGGTGATGTTTAGAGCTAGTAGTGTTAGGGTCAGTGTCAGGTTCAGGTTTAGTTTTAGGTTTCGGCTTACAACTCGAATTAGGGTTAGGGTTAGGGCTAGGTGTAGGGTTAGGGTTTGGTTTAGGTTAAGGGTTAGGGTAAGAGCTATGGCTTGGTTTTGTTTTAGGGCTAGGGCTAGGGTTATGGCTAGTTTTAGAATTAGTGTTATGGTTTGGGCTAGTGTTAGGGTTAGGCTTAGGCTTTGGTTTAGGGCTAGATTTATAGTTAGGTTTTGTCTAAGGTTAGTGCTAGGGCTAAGGATATGGCAATGGTTAATACTAAGGTAAGGGCTAGGGATAGGGTTACGGTAAGGGATAGGGTTAGAACAAGTGATAGGTCTAGTGTGAGAATAAGAGTTAGTCTTAGGACTAGGGTTAGGGTTAGAGATAGGGCTAAATCACAGTTATGGTTAGTGTTAGGCCTAGTATTAGGGCTAGTATTAAGATTAGCATTAGGATTATGGCTAGTTTTAGGGTTAGGATTAGGCATCGAGTTAGAGTTAGATTTGGAGTTAGTTTTCGATCTAGGGTTAGTGCTAGGGCTAAGGATAAGGCAGGGATTATGACTAGGGTTAGGGTTAGAGTTAGGGTTTTGTTTAGGGTAAGAGATGTGGCTATAGCTAGGTTTAGGGCTAGGGTGAGGGTTAGTATTACAGTTAGGGCTAGGGTTAGGTTAGGGCTATGATTAAGGCTAGGTTTAGGTCTAGGATGAGGACTAGGGCTTGTGTTAGGTTTAGGGATAATATTAGTACTAGGGCTAATGTCAGGTCTAGGTTTACAGTTAGGGATAGATTTAGTGTTAGGTTTATGGCTTGGTCGAGTGTATTGGTTAGGCTTTTGGTAAGGGTGAGACTTAGATGTAGGGTTATTTTAGGGACAGAGTCAGGGTTAGGATTTGGGTTAAGTTAGGGTTTAGTTGTAGGGCTCGAATTAGTGTTAGATTTAGGTTTAGTGTAATGACAGGGTTAGGTTTAGGGTTCAGGTTTGGTTTAGTGTAATGGATAGGGTTAGAGTTAGGCCTAGGTTTAAAGTAAGTGTTAGGGTTATCATTAGGGTAATGGATAGGGTTAGACCTAAGGCTAGGGCTAGAGTTATGTATAGGATTTGGGCTAGTGTTTATTTTAGGGTTAGGATTAAGTTTAAGGTTAAAGCTAGGTTTAGGACTCAGATTAAGGCTAGGTTTTTGTTTAGGTTAAAGCTAGGTTTAAGGCTACGGCTATTGTATGAAGTAGTGTCATGATTAGCGCTAATTATAGGGTTAGATTTAGGCATAGGTCTAGAGTTAGGGTTAGGTTTATGGTTATGATGTTGTTTAGAGCTAGGTTTAGTGATAGGCTCAGAGTCAGGTTCAGGGTTCGTTTTCGTGTTAGGTTTAGGACTAGAATTAAGGATAAGGTTAGGGCTAGGTGTAGGATTAGGGTTTGGTTTAGGTTAAGGGTTAGTGTTAGGGCTATGACTCAGTTTTGTTTTAGGGTTATGGGAAAGGTTAGGGCTAGTTTTAGGATTAACGTTAGGGCTTGGGCTAGTGTTAGTGTGAGGTTTAGGTTAAGGTTTAGGGTTAGGGGTAGGGCTAGAGTTATGGCTAGATTAAGTCTTAGGGTTAGAGTTAGGTTTAGATCTATGGTTTGAGCTAGGGCTAAGCATAGGGCTATGGTTAGGGCTTATTTTAGAGCTAGGTTTAGGGTGATGGTAAGGGATAGGATTAGAACTAGCTATAGTGCTAGGGCAAGAGTTAGAGTTAGTCTTAGGGCTAAGGTTAGGGTTAGGGTTAGAGATAGAGCTAAATAGAGGCTGGGATTAGGTCTAGGTTTAGTGTTAGTGTTAGGGTTAGGGTTAGGGTTATATTTAGTGTAAGGGGTGGGATTATAGCTATTTTTAGGACTTGGGTAAGGATTAGTTTTAAAGTTAGAGTTAGTGTTAGGTTAGGTTTATGATTAAGGTGAGGCTTATGCTAGGATATGGGCTCAGGTTTATGTTATGGTTAGGGCTAGGATTAGAGCTAGGGCTAATGTCAGGTCTAACATATGGTTATGGATGTGTTAGGGTTAGGTTTATGACAAGGTCTATTGTAAGTGTTAGTTTTCTTGTTAGTGTCAGGTTTAGAGCTATGGGTATTATTAGGGTATGGGTCAGTTTTAGGGTTTGGGTTAGGTTAAGATATACGGTTAGGGCTCGAATTAGCATTAGGGTTAGGGATAGGATAACGCTACCGTTAGGTTTAGGGTTCAGGTTAGGTTTAGGTTAATGGATAGGGTTAAGGCTAAGGATTAGAATTGGGTTTGGCCTAGGGTGAGCATACGGTTTAGGGTTATCATTAGGATAATGGATAAGGTTAGAGCTAGGCTTAGGGCTAGAGTTAGGTTAGGATTAGGTCTAGGTTTAGGCTTAGGGTTAGGATTATAGCTAGGATTATGGTTAGGTTTAGCTTTAGGGTTAAAGCTAGCGTAGGGCTTGGATTAGCGCTAGGTTTTGCAATAGCTTAGGGCTATGGCTGATGTAAGAAGTAGTGTTATGATTAGGGCTAGTTTTATGGTTAATGTTAGGGCTAAGTGTAGTTTTAGGGTTAGGTTTAGGGTTAGGGTGATGTTTAGAGCTAGGGTTAGTGTTAGTGTCAGGGACACTGTTCAGTTTAGGGTAATGGTTAGTGTTAAAGCCAGAATTAGGACTAGATTTAGGTCTAGGGGTAGGGTTAGTGTTTGTGTTGGGTTAAGGGTTATTGTTAAGGCTAGGTCTAGGTTTTTCTCTAGGTCTAGGGCTAGAGTTATGGCTTGGATTTACAATTAGATTTAGGTCTAGGGCTAGTGTTAAGGTCAGGTTTAGGTATAAGGTTAACTCTATGGCTAGGATTAGGGTTTGGATAAGGGTTAGGGTTAGGGTTAGGGTTTGGGTTATGGTTAGAGCTAGAATGAGGTCTAGGGTTAGGACTAGGAATAGGGTTAGGGTTTGGTTTGGCTAAGAATTATGGTTAGGACTAGGGTTAGCATTAACGTGATGGTTTGGCTTAGTGTAAGGGATAGGGATGAGCTAGGGTTAGGACTACGTGTAGGGCTAAGTTTAGGGTTAGGTTTAGGGATAAAGCCTGGGTTAGGGCTCAGATTAGGGCTAGTTTTTTATTAGAGTTAGGGCTAGTGTTAGGGTTACAGCTAATATAAGAACTAGGATTACAATTAGGATTAGTTTTAGGGTTAGGTTTAGGGCTAGGTCTAGTGTTAGGGTTAGCTTTAAGGTTAGTGTGAATTTAGAGCTAGGGGGAGTGTTAGGATATGAGTCAGGTTCATGGTTAGGTTTAGGGTTAGGTTTAGGATTCGAATTAGGTGTAGGGTTAGGGCTAGCTGTAGGGTTAGGGTTTGGTTTAGGTTAATGGTTAGGGTTAGGGTTATGGCTTGAAGTTGTTATAGGGCTAGGGCTAAGTTTAGGGATTGTTTTAGGATTAGCCTTAGGGTTAGGGTTTGTTATAGGGTTAAGCTTAGGCATCAGGTAATGTTTAGATTTAGAAATAGGTTTTCATCTAGGGTAGTGCTAGGGCTAAGGATAGGGCAAGAGTTAAGACTATCATTAGGGCTAGGTTTAGGGTTATTGTAAGGATAAGTTTAGAACTAGGGATAGATCTTGTGTAAGAGTTATAGTTGGTCTTACTTCTATGCTTAGGATTAGGGTTAAGAATAGGGCTAAATTAGGGCTAGGATTTGGCTAGGTTTAGTTTTTGGGTTAGAATTAGGGCTAGAGTTAGTTTTAGGGTCAGGGTTAGGGCTAGAGGTAGGGTTAGGGTTAGGGTAAGGTTTAGGGTTTAAGTTAGGGTTAGGGCTAGTGCGAGTGTTAGGTTAAATTTTAGGTGAATAGTTACAGTTATCATTATGTTTTAAAGTTAGGTTTATGGTTTTTATTAGGGTTAGAGTTAGGTTTAGTGTTCATTTTAGTGTTGGTTAAGTGTAAGGTTAGGGTTAGGGTTAAGGTTAGGTTTAGGGTTAACTTTAGGTTTAGGCCTAGATTTAGTGTTGGGTTTAGGGTAAATGTTAGTGTTTGAGTTAGTGTTGAGGCTATGACAAGGGTTAAGTTTAGGGTTAGGTCTAAGGATATATTTATGATTAGGGTTAGGAATAGGTTTAGGTTTAGGGCTAGGTTTATCATTAGAGTTAGAGATAGGGTTAAGGTAATGGCTAGGGTTAGAGCTAGGGTTGTGCTAGGATTAAGGTTGGAATTAGGGCTAGGGTTAGGTTTATGGCTAGAGATAGGTCTAAGATTAGGCTTAGGCTAAGGGTTAGGCTTTGAGCTAGGGTTAGAAGTAAGGCAAGGGTTAGGATCAGGGCTACATTCAGGGTTATGGTTATAATTAGGGTAGATTTAGGCCTAGGATTAGGGCTAGGTTTTGTATTAGCTTTAGGCCCAGGGTTAGGGCTATGGGTAATGTAAGATCTAGGGTTCTGATTATGGCTAGTTTTAGTATTAGGGTTATGTCTAGGTCTAGTGTTAGGTTTAGGTTTTGGGATTAGGGTCAGGTTTAGAGCTAGGTTTAATGTTAGTGTCAGGGGCAGTTTCAGTTTAGAGTTAGGTTTAGGGTGAAACTAGAATTAGGGATAGCGTTAGGTCTAGGGCTATGATTAGTGTTTGCTTTAGGTTAAGGGTTATGGTTAGGGATAGGGCTAAGTTATTTTTTTAGGTCTAGGTATAGAGTTATGGCTAGATTTAGGATTATGTTTAGGTCTAGTGCTAGTGTTAGGGTTAGGTTTAGGTATAAGTTTACTTGTAGGGATAGTTTTAGGCTTCAGTTTAGGGATAGGTTCAGGTTAATACCTAGGGTTTGTGTTAGGGTTAGGATTTGGGTTAGGGTTAGAGCTAGAATGAGGGCTAGGTTAGGGCTAGTAATGTGGTTAGGTTTGGGGTAGGCTAAGGATTATGATTAGGACTAAGTTTAGCATTTGGATAGGGTTTGGCTTAGGGTAAGTGATAGAGTTAGAGCTAGGGTTAGGGCTAGTGCTAAGTTTAGGGTTAGGGTTACATCTAGGTTTAGGACTCAGATTAGGGCTAGTTTTTCTGTTAGGTTTAGGCCTAGGATTGTGGCTATGGCTAATTTAAGAACTAGGGTAATAATTAGGGTTGGTTTTAGGGTTAGTTTTTGGTCTAGGTCTAGTGTTAGCATTATCTTTAGTGTTAGTGTGATATTTAGAGTTAGGTTTAGTGTTAGGATATAAGTCAGGGTCAGGGTTAGTTTTAGGCCTAGGACTCGAATTAGAGCAAGGAGTTTATGGCTAAGTGTAGAGTTAGGACTTGTTTTAGGTTAAGGTTTAGGGTTAGAGCAGTGGCTCTGTTTTGTTTTAGGGCTAAGGCTAGGATAAGGGCTAGTTTTAGGTTTAGCGATAGTGTTAGGTCTAGTAGTAGGGTGAGATTTAGGCTTAGGTTTAGGGTTAGATTTAGAGTTATGGTTAGATCTAGGAATAGGTACAGGGCTAGGATTAGGGCTAAGGTTAGGGCTTGCATTAGGGTTATGGTAACTGATAGGGTAAGAACTAGAAATAGGACTAGGGAGAGAGCTAGAATCAGTCTTAGGCATAGGGTTAGTGGTAGGAATAGGGTTAGGCCTAAACTAGGGCTAGGATTAGTGCTAAGGTTATTGTTAGGTTTAGGCCTATGGTTAGGGCTAGAGTTAGGTTTAGTGTTAGGGTAAGGGTTAGGGTTAGAGTTAGGGGAAAGGATGGGGGTATAGGTAGATTCAGGGATAGAGCGAGAGTTAAAATTAGTGATAGGACTAGGGTTAGGGTTTGGGTTAGGATTAAGGCTAGGTTTAGGGCAAGGATGAGGGCTAGGGTTTGGGTTAGGTTTAGGGCCAGTATTAGGGCTAGGGCTAATTTCAGGTCTAGGTTTATGTTTAGGGTTAGTTTTAGGGTTAGGTTGTGGCTAGGTCTAGTGTACGGGTTAGGTTTAGAATAAGGGTCAGATTTAGAGGTAGGTGTTTTATTATGGTCAGGGTCTGGTAGGGTTTGGTTTAGGTTAAAGTTTAGGGTTAAGGCTTGAATTAGTGTTAGTGTTAGGTTAGGGTTAGGGTAATGAATAGGGTTAGGTTTAGGGTTCAGGTTAGGTTTAGAGTAAAGTAAACGCTTAGTGTTAGCGATATGGTTAGCGTTAGGCCTAGGGTTAGCATTCACGTTAGGCTTATCTTTAGGGTAATGGATAGGGTTAGAGCTAAGATATGGGCTAGGGTTAAGGTTAGGATTAGGGCTAGTGTTAGGGTTAGGCCTAGGGTTAGTGTTAGGTTTAGGTTTAGGATAAGTGTTAGTGTTTTACCTAGGGTTAGGGATAGGGCAAGCCTTAGAGTTTTGTTTAGGTCTAGGGTTACAGTTAGGTTTGTGATTAGGATTAGGTTTAGGACTAGAATAATGGCTACATTTTGTGTGAGGTTTATTGCTACTGTTAGGGCTATGGGTAATGTAAGCCCCAGGGTTACGGTTATAGCTAGTTTTAGGGTTAAGGTTATGGATAAGTCTAGTTTAGGGTTATGTTTTGGGTTAGGATAAGGTTTAGATCTGGGTTTTGTGTTAGGGTAAGGGTCATTGCTCTGGTTAGGGTTAGGTTTAGGTTTAGGGCCAAAATTAGGACTAGCGTTGGGTCTAGGGATAGGGTTAGTCTTTGCATTAGGTTAAGTGTTATTGTTAGGGCTAGTGGTAGATTTTTGTTTGGGCTAGTGGTAGATTTTTGTTTAGGGCTAGGTCTAGATTTATGACTCTATTGAAGATTAGGTTTGGTCTAGTGCTAGTGTTAGGGTTAGGTTTAGGTATAGTTTTACTGGTTGGGATACAGTTAGGGTTTGGTTTAGGTTTAGGGTCAGGTTTAGACCTAGGGTTTGTGTTAGGGTCAGAATAAGTGTCAGGGTTAGGGTTAGGGTTTGGGTTAGGGTTAGAGCTAAAATGAGGGCTAGAGTTAGGGCTAGTAATATAATTAGGGTTTGGGGTAGTCCTAGGATTAGGGTTAAGGCTACGATAGCATTATGGTGATGCTTTGGCTTAGGGAAAGGGATAGGGTTAGAGGTAGGGGTAGGTTTAGGGCTAGAGTTGTGGTTAGGGTTAGGGTTAAACCTAGGGTTAGGGCTAGAATTAGGGCTAGGATTTTGTTTGCATTAGGACTACAACTAATGTAAGAACTAGGTTTCCGATTAGAGCTAGTTTTAGGGTTAGTATTAGGGCGATGTTTAGAGATAGGGTTAGTGTTAGGGTCCGAATCAGACTCACGGTTATTTCTAGGGTTAGGTTTAGGACTCAAATTAGGGCTAGATTTAGGGGTAGGTATAGGTTTAGGGTTTAGTTTAGGTTAAGGATTATGGTTATTGTTATGGCTTGGTTTTGTCTTAGGGCTAGGGTAGGGTTAGAGCTAGTATTGCAATTAGCATTATGGTTAGGGCTAGTGTTAGGGTAAGGTTTATGCTTAAATTTAGGGTTAGATTCAGGTTTAGGACTAGGATGGAGTTTAGGGCTAGGGTTGGGCCTAGGGATACTGCTAGGGATTGGCTTATGGTAGGGGATAGGTTTAGAACTAGGGATAGAGTAAGGTGAGAGTTACAGTTAGTCTTATGGATAGGGATAGGGTTAGGTTTTGGGTTGGGCTTAATTAGGGCTAGGATTAGTGCTAGGGTTAGTGTTAGGTTTAGGCCTAGGTTCAGTGCTAGTGTTACGGCTAGTGTTAGGGTTAGGGTAAGATATGCTCTTACAGCTAGATTTATGGCTAGGGCAAGGGATAAAATTAGGGTTAGAGCTCGGATTATGGTTAGGGATAGAATTAAGGCTAGTCTTAGGGCTATGATTAGGGCTAGGGTTTTTGTTAGGGTTAGAGCTAAGATTAGGGCTAGGGCTAATGACATGCCTAGGGTTATGGATAGGGATAGTTTAAGGGTTAAGTTTATGGTCAGGTCTATTGTAAGGGGTAGGTTGAGGATTGGGGTCAGGTTTACAGCTAGGGGTATTATTAGGGTCAGAGTCAGAATTAGGGTATGGGTTAGGTCAAGGTTTAGGGTTAGGGCTCAAATTAGCATTAGGGTTAGGATTAAGGTTAGGGTAATGGATATGGTTAGGTTTAGGGTTCAGGTTAGGTTTAGGTAATGGATAGGGTTAGGGTTAGGGATAGGGTTATGGTTCTGCCTAGGGATAGAATTCTGTTAGGGAAATTGATAGGATTAGAGCTACAGTTAGGGCTAGGGTTATGTTTAGGTTAGGGCTATGGTTCAGGTTAGGCATAGTGTTAGAATTCAGTTAGGGTTATGGGTAGGGTAATGGATAAGTTTAGAGCTAGGTTTAGAACTAAGAATATGGTTAGGGTTAGGGCTATATTTTGGGTTAGGTTTCAGGTTAGGACAAGGTTTAGTGTTACTGTTAGGTTTATGTTATGTGTTAGAGCTAAAATTAGGGTTATGGTTAGGTTTAAAACTATGTTTAGGGCTATGATTAGAGCTAGGTTTTGGTTAGGTTAGGGCTAGGATAGGACTATGGTTAATGTAGGAACTAGCATTATGATTAGGGCTAGTTTTAGAACTAGCATTAGGTCTAGGTCTAGTGTTAGGGTCAAGTTTAGGTTTAGAGTGATGATTTGAGATAGGGTTAGTGTTAGGGTCTGATTCAGGGTCAGTGTTACTTTAGAGTTGGAGATAGATCTCGAATTAGGGTTAGGGTTAAGGCTAGGTGTAGGGTTAGTGTCTGTGTTAGGCTTAGGGTAAGAATTAGTGATAGGGCTAATGTCAGGTCTAGGGTTACAGTTAGGTGAGTGATAGGGTTAGGGCTATGGCTAAGTTTTGTTTTAGATCTAGGGCTAGGGTTAGGGCTAGTTTTAGAATTAGTGATAATGTTAGGGCTAGTGGTAGGCTGAGGTTTAGGCTTAGATTTATTGTTATGGTTTGATCTAGGTTTAGGGCTAGGGCTAGGGTTAGGGCTAAGATTAGGTCTAGTGTTAGGATTATGGTAATAAAAAGGGTTACAACTAGAAATAGGGCTAGGACAAAAGTTAAAGTTAGTCTTAGGGCTAGGGTTAGGGGTAGGTTTAGCGTTAGGGCTAAATTAGGGCTAGGATTAGTGCTAGGGTTAGTGTTAGGGTTAGGTCTATGGTAAGGGCTAGGGTTAGGGTTAGGGTTAGGTTTAGGGGAAGCGACGGTGTTATTGCTAGGTTTAGGGCTAGGGAGAGGGTTATAATTAGGTTTAGGGCTATGGTTAGGGTACAGTTTAGGATTAAAGCTAGGTTTAGGGCTAGGATGAGGGTTTGTGTTAGGGCTAGGGCTAGGATTAGGGCTAGGACTAATGTCAGGTCTAGCATTATGGTTAAGGATACTTTTAGGGTTTGATTATGGCTAGTTATCATGTAAGAGTTAATTTTAGGGTAAAGGTCAGGTTAAGAGCTAGGTGTATTATTAGGGTCAGATTCAGGGTTAGGGATTTGTTTCAGTTAAGGTTTAGGGTGAAGGTTCGAATAAGCATTAGGTTGTGGGTAATGGATCTTGTTAGATTTAGGGTTCAGGTTAGGTTTAGAGTTTTGAATAGTGTTAGGGATAGTTATAGAGTTACGTTTAGTCCTATTGTCAGCATGTGGGTTAGGCTTATGTTTAGTGTAATGGATAGGATTACAGCTAGGGTTGGATCTAGGTTTATGGTTAGGATTAGGGCTAAAGTTAGAGTTAGGTTTAGGGTTAGGCCTAGGGTTAGGGTTAGATTTAGGGTAAGTGTTAGGGTTTGAGCTTGGTTTAGGCCTAGGGCGATGGTTAGGGTTCACACAGGTCTAGGGTAAAGGTTAAGATTAGAGCTATGGTTAGCCTTAGGGTTAGAGTTAGGGTTATGGTAATGGATAAAGTTAGAGCTAGGGTTGGGGCAATGGTTACATTTAAAATTAGGGTTAATGTTAAAGTTAGGGATAGGATTATGTTAATATTTAAGGTTAGGATTAGGGCTAGGTTTAGAGGTAGTATTAGGGTTAGAGTTACTTTATTCAAATTTCTTTGATAGAATCATGGATTCTTCTTTAACTAACCTTACCCTGTTCCCCATGTTTAGGCCTTTTGGTTCAACTGTTTGGTTTCAGGAACAGTTAGTATTTTCATTTTACTTCATTTTGACCTATATGAGTAAATGGAATTGGAATTGTAAATCAAACAGTGTTTAAGCTAGCAGCTTGAAACTGCACATACACCCTCAATTCTTTGTGGATACACTCTGGTATGTTCCTTGTGAGTATATGCATAAGCTGAAACATGCAAAAACAACTTTATCCAAGAGCCCTTTAGGAGAAAGCAGGGAAATATGAATGTACTGAAATTCCTCCCATAATTATTTGGTCAGATTTGTTTAATACTGTGGAGGATTCATCATTTAGCTTGCCCCACAAAGCTCTCCAAGTGTGGGACTTCTAGGATCAATGGTTCTCTAATCAGGTTAGGGTTAGTGTTAGAATTAGGGTTAGGACTAGGGTTAGAAGTAGTGTTAGGGTGAGAGTTAGTTTTGTTCAAATTTCTTTGATACTTAGAAGAAATCATCTTTTACCTAGCCTTAATATGTTCCCCAGGTTTGGGCCTTCTCGTTTCAATTGTTTGCTATCAGGAACACTCTGTATATTAAGGTTTCACTTCATATTGGCCTATACAGGTAAATGAAAATGGAGGTTGAAATCAAACTGGGTTGGTGCTAGCTGCTTAAAACTTCAAACACTGAATCAGTTCTCTGAAGGCCCTCTCTGATTTTTTCCTTGTGAAAGTAGCCCTAAGATGAAGATGGCAAAAGCAATTTTATCTGAGAGCCCTTTAGCAGAAAACAATGAAATATGCATAAACTGAAATACCACCCTAATTATTTGATCATATTTCTTTGATACTGCATAGGATTCATCTGATAGCTTAGCCCACTAGACTCCCCAAGTTTGGGACTTTTAGGATCAACAGTTTTTTAAACAGGTTAAGGTTTGTGTTAAGGTCAGTATTAGGGCTAGTGTTAGAGCTAGTATTAGGGTTAGAGTTAGTTTTATTCAAATTTCTTTGATACTGGGGTGGATTCATTCTTTGATACTGGGGTGGATTCATTTTTTTTCCTATCCTTACTATACTTCCTATATTTGGTCCTCCTAGGTTCAATGGTTCACTGTAAGGAGCATTTTATATTTTAAAGTTTTAGTTCATTCTGTCCTATTATGGTAAATGGAAATGGAGCTGGAAATCCAACAGTTTTTGTGCTAGCTGCTTGGAACTTCAGACTCCATAAATTTACTGTGGGAAATCTCTGTTTGGTGCTTGTGACAGTAGGCCTAAGCTGAAGCATGTAAAAACAACGTTATCCAAGAGTCCTTTAGGAGAAAACAGGGAAATATGCATGTACTGAAATACTCCATCAACTATTTAGTCAGATTTCTTTGATCCTGCACAGCATTCAACCCTTAGCTTTCCCCACTAGGCTGCCCATGTTTGGAAATTCTATGGTCAAAGATCTTATAAAAAAGTTAGGGTAAAGGGAAGGGCTAGGGTTAGAGCTAGGGTTAGATCTAGTGTTAGGGTAAGAGTTAGTTTTATTCAAAATTCTTTGATACCTGGAAGAATTTATCTTTTAGCTAGATTTACTTTGTCCCCAGGTTTAGGCCTTCTCTGTTCACATGTTCGCTGTCAGGAACAGTTTGTATTTTAAGATTTCACTTCATTTTGACCTATACAAGTAAGTTAATGGAGCTAAAAATCAAACAGGGTTTGTGCTAGCTTCTTGAAACTTTACACACTTCATCAGTTCTCTGTGTGGACTCTGGTATGTTCCTTGTGAATGTAGCCCTAAGCTTAAGCGTGCAAAACAACTTTATCTGAGAGTCCTTTAGCAGAACACTGGGACATATGCATGTATGATGCTGTGTAGGATTTATCACTTAGCTTGCCTCACAAGGCTCTCCAAGTGTGAGAATTCTAGGATCACTGTTTCCTTAATTAGGTTAGGGCTAGGGCTAGGGTTAGAGGGATGTTAGGGTGAGAGTTAGTTTTGCTCAAATTTCTTCAATATTGGGCAGGAGTCATTTTTTATCTAGCCTTAGTATGCTCCCAAGGTATGCTCTTCTCAATTCAATGGTTTGCTATCATGAACACTTTGTATTTTAAGGTTTCATTTCATTTTGACCTATATGGGTAAATGGAAATGGAGGTGGAAATCAAACAGGCATCCCTTTTCCTAAGCCTAACCCTAACCCTAGTCCTAACAATAGCCCTATGACTAACTCTAACTCTCATCCTCGCCCTATTCCTAGTTCTAGCTCTATGCCTGGCCATAACCCAAACACTAGCCCTAACCTTAGCCCTATCCCTAACCATAGCCCTAACCCTAGAATTAACCATAACTCTAAATCTACCCCTAAGCCCAAACTCACCCTAACACTAGCAATAACACTAATGCTAATTGTAAAACTACCCTTAAATTTAGCCTTAGCCCTAAAACAAAACTGAGCCATAGCACTAACCTTAACCCTTAACCTAAACCAAATCCTAATCCTACATCTAGGCCCTAAGCCTATCCCTAATTCAAGTCCTATCCCTAACCCTAAAACTAACCCTGACCCTGACTCTGACCCTTCCATTAACCCTAGCTCAAAACATCACCCTAAATCTAAACCTAATCCTTAAACTAGACTTACCCTAAATGTAACCCTAAAACTAGCACTAATTGTAATCCTAGTTCTTACATTAGCCGTATCCCTAACAAGAGCACTAACATAACACAACACCTAGCCCTAATCTGAGACACAACCCTAGCTTTAATCCTAACTCGAACCCTAAACCTAGCTCTAACCCTTACCCTAAACCTAACCCTAACTTAATCCTTGGAATAACCCTAAACCTAACCCTAACCCTAGCTCTAAACCTAACCATAAACCTAGCCCTAACCCTATCCATTACCTTAACCATAATCCTAACCTTAATGCTAACCTTCAGCCTGACCCTAGTACTATCTGTAACCCTAACCTATCCATTACCATAAACATAACATGAACCCTAACCCTAACCATATCATAACCCTAACTCTAATCTTAACCACATTGCTAACTCGAGCCCTAAACCTAAACCTTAACCTAAACCAAACCCTAACTCTGACCCTGACCGTAATAATACCCCTACCTCTAAACCTGACCCTAACCCTCATTCTAATCTTTATACTATACCTATCCATAAATGTATTCCAAAAACTCTCCTTAAGCATAAACCTATACCTGACATTAGCCCTAGCCCTTATGCTAGCCTAACCCCAACACAATTCCTAGCCCTAACACTAGGCCTAAACATAGCTTTAATCCTAACCTTACACTTAACCCTATCCCTAACCATAACCCTATACCTGACATTAGCCCTAACCCTAATGCTAGCCCTAAACCTAATACAAACCCTAGCCCTAAACCTAGGCCTAACACGAGCTTTAATCCTAAACCTACACTTAACCCTATCCCCTACCCTAATTTTAACCCTCACCCTAACCCTAAACCTAGCTGTAACATCATACCTTAACCTAACCCTAATCTACTCCTAACACTAGCTCTAACCCTATCCCTAACTCTAAGAAAATCCCTAAACCTAATGGTAACCCTACACCTAGCTCTAACCCTAACTCTAGAATTAACCCTGACCCTGAAGCTGATACTAACACTAATCCTATCTCTAAACATCACCCTAACATAAAATTAACTCTATCACTAGAACTAGCCTTAACCCTAATACTAAAACAAGCCTTAATCATAACCCTAGTTAGTACAAGAGTCGTATCCTAACTCTAACACAAATCCTACCCCTAATCCGAGCTCTAACCCTAGCTTTAACCCTAATCTTAACCCTAACATTAGCCTTAACCCTAACCCTAGCTCTAACCCTATCCCTTACCGAAGCCAAACCCTAAGCCAAACCCTAACCCAAATGCTAACCCTAATACTTAGCCTAACGTAAACTCTAACCATATTACTAGTCTTAACCCTAGCCCTCATTCTAGCTCTACTCCTAACCTTGACCCTCAATGATCCCAACAGTAACCTTAGGTATAAACCTGACCCTATACCTAAACCAAGCCCTAACACTAGACCTACCAGTAAACCTATATTTATATGTAAGCTTGACACTAGACCTAGACCCAAAGCTAATCCTAAATATAGCTATAACTCTAGCCCTAGACCTCAACAAAAACCTAGCACTAGACCTAACAATAACCCTTAACCTAAACCAAATACATACCCTATCCCTTGACCTAATCCTAGTCCTAATTCTGGATCTAACCCTAACCCTAACCCTATCCCAAACACTGTCTCTGATTCTAACACTAAACCTAGCTTTAAACCAAACACTGACTTAAACCTGATTCTAACAAATTGACCTAGACATCCCTAACCATAAAACTAGTTCTAAACACAACCCTAGATCTTATATTACCCATAGTACTAGCCATAGCCCTAAACCTAACACGAAACCTAGTCCTAATTCTAGGCCTAAATTTAGCTCTAAGCATAAACCTGAGCCTAACCCTAGCCCTAACCCTAACGCTAACCCTAACCCTCGCCTTAGACCTAACGCTAGCTCAAATCCTAATCCTTACACTAAATATTACCCTAGCCCTATCCTAAACCCTAACCCTAACACTAGCCCTAATCCTAACATTAACCCTAACCCGATTAAGCTCTAACCTTATCCATTACCCTAACCCTAACACTAACCCTAATTAAAACACTATCCCTAACACTAAACTTAACTCTAACTATAAATAGAAACCTAGACCTAAACCTAAACCTCACACTCGTCCTAGCCCTAACCCTTGCTCAAACACTAAACCTTACCCTAACCTAACCATAATCTTTGCCCTAAACCTAAAAGTTACCCTAACCCTAATGCTTACCCTAAACTAAACCCTAGCCCTATCCCTAAACTTAACTCTAATCCTAGACTTAATCCAAACCATAAACTGGCCCTAAGCCTAGCTATAAACCTATCCATTACACTAAACATATCCCTAACCCTATTACTAACCCTAACCCGATTACTAAACCTAACCCATTTATTACCCTAAAACTTAACTGAAACCTAACCTAAACCCTATGCATTACCCTAACTCTAAACCTAACCCTAATGCTAATTCAAGCCCTAACCCTAAACCGTAACTTAAACCAAATGCTAACCCTGACCCTGACCCTAATAATAACCCTAGCTCTAAAGCAGACCTTTAACCTAAACCTAACCCTTACACTAGACCTAGTCATAACCTAACACTAAAATGATCCTTAACCGTAACCCTAGACCTGATATTAGTCCTAGATGAGTCCTAGCCCTAAACCTATCAGAAAACCTACCCCTCATCCTAGCCCTAATCCTAGCCTTAATCCTAAACTGAACTATAACCCTAGGCCTAATCCTAATTGTAACTCTCACCCTAACCCTAAACCTAGCTATAATCTCACCCATTCCCCTAAACATAACCCTAACCCCAATGCTAACCCTAACCATAGCCCAATGCCTAGGCTAAATCCTAACACTAACCCTACACCTAACCCTGGCTATAACCCCACCCATTCCTCTAAACTTAACAATAACCCCAATGCTAACCGTAACCCTAGCCCAAAACCTAGGCCTAATGTGAACACTAACCCTACCCCTAATCTTAGCACTAATTTAGCCCTAACCCTAAATCTAACCCTAAACCTCTAACTCTAATTCTTGCCTTAGCCATATCCCTAGTTCTTATCATATTCCTTACAATGACTCTAACCCTAGCCCTAATCCTAGCCCTAACTCTAACCCTAGATCTAAACCTAACTCTAAATATAACCCTAATGCTAAGCCTAAACCTCACCCTAACACTAGCTCTAACCCTGACACTAATCCAAAATCTAGACCTGATGCTAGCCCTAGCCCTAAAACAAAACCGAGACACAGCCCTAACCCTAACCCTTAACCTAAACTAAAGCCTAACCCTACACCTAGCACTAACTTTAGCCTTAATTTGAATTCTAAACATAACCCTAAAACTAACCCTTAACCTCACACTGACCCTAACAATAACCCTTGCTCTAAACATCTCCTTAACCCTAAACCCAACTGTAACACTAGTCCTAGCCCTAACCCTAACCCTAAAACTAGCACTAATTGTAACACTAGTTCGTATATTAGCCATAGCCCTAACCCTAGCCCTATCCAAACCAAAACCTAGCCCTAATTTGAGCCTTAATCCTAGCTTTAACCCTAACCCTATCCCAAAACCTAGCCCTAAACCTTATCCTAACCCTAGCCAGAATCTTAACCATAACCCTTAACCTATCACTAGCTCTAACCCTATCCATTACCCTAAATATAACCATAACCCTAATGGTAACCCTAGGCCCAAACCTAAACTTATCCCTAACCCTTACCTTATTCATTAACCTACACCTAACCTGAACCCTAATTCTAACCCTATCATTACCCTAAACCTAACTTTAATGCTAATTAGAGCCCTAAGCTTAAACCTTAACCTAATTAATCTAACCAAAACCCTAACTCTGACCCTTCCTGTAATAATATACTAGCTCTAACCCTGACCCTACCCCTAACCCTAACCCTTATACTAGATCTAGACATAAACCTAACCCTAAAGCTATCCTTAACCATAACCGTAGACCTGGCATTTGCCCTATTGTAATCCTAGCCCTAACCTTCACACAAACAATAGACCTAACCCTACCCTAACCCTAAACCTAGCCCTAATCCTATCCATAACCCTAGCCCTAAACTCAGCTCTAACCTGATCAATTACTGTAAACATAACCCTAATTCTAATGAAAACTCTAGGCCTAAATCTAATCCTATCCCTAACCATAATCCTATCCATTATGCTAAATGTAATCTGAACCCTAAACCTAACCTTCTCATTAACCTAACACAAACCCTAATGCTAATACAAGGCCTAAACCTAAATTCTAACCTAAACAAAACCTTAAACCTGACACTGACCCTAATTGTACCACTAGCTCTAAATTTGACCCTTACCCTAAACCTAACCCTTATACTAAACATAGCCATAAACCTAATCATAAAACTATCCCTAACTGTAACCCTAGACCTTACATTCGCCCTATCACTAATCCTAGCCCTATCCCTAAGACTCTATCCCTCATTCTAGCCCTAAACCTACCTTAATCATAACTCTAATGAAACCCTAGCCCTAAACTTAATTCTAACGTTTGCCCTAGCTCTAAACCTTGCTCTAACCCCATCGCTTACATTAAACCTAACTCTAAGCCTAAAACTCACTCTAGGCCTAAACATAACCATAAACCTAGCCCTATTCCTAGCCCTAATTAAGCCCTATACCTAACCCAAAACCTAAGCCTAGCCCTATGACTAACTCTCACTTTTGCCTTAGCCCTATCCCTAGCTCTAACCCTATACCTTACACTAACCCTAATCCTAGCCATAAACCTAGACCTAATGTATACATATCCTTAGCCCTAGATCTAACCCAGATCTATTCCTAACTCTAAATCTAACTCTAACACTAAGTCTAAACCTAAACCTAATACTAGCCATAAACCTAAAAATAATCCTAATACTACCCATAAGCATAGCCCTAGCCCTAAAATGAAAGTGAGCAATAACCCTAACTTAAAAACTTAAACTAAACCAAAACTTAACCCCACACCTAGCCCTAATCCTAGCCCTAATTCGAGTTTAAAACCTAACCCTAAGACTTACCCTGACCTTGAATTTGACCCTTACACTAACCCTAGCTCTAAACATCACCCTAACCCTAACCCTAACACTAGACCTAGTCCTAACCCTAATCCTATAACTAGTCCAAATCATAACCATAGTCCATACGTTGGCTGTAAGTAAACGTAGCCCTAACTCTAACAAAAACCTAGCTCTAAACAGAGACCTAACCTGAGCTTTAACCCTTACACTAACCCTAACACTAGCCCTAACCCTAACCCTAAATGTAGCCCTAACCCTAGCTCTAACCCTATCCCTTACCCTAAGTTAACCCTAACCCTAATGCTAATACTAGTCTTAACCATAATCCTTACTTAAACCCAAACCCAACCCTATTACTAGTTCTAACCCTATCCCTCATTCTAGTTATAACCATAACCCAAACCTGACACTTATTCTGACCCTAAAGGTAACCATAGGTCTAAACATGACCCTAACCCTAAACCAAACCCTAACACTAGCACTAGAAATAAATCTAAACCTAAACCTAAACCTAACCCTAGCCCTAACCTTAACCCTGACCCTAGCTCTAATCCTATCCCTTACACTGAGCTAAACCCTAACTCTAATGCTAACCCTACTCCTAACACTAATCCTTAGACTAACCCAAATCCTAACTTTATTACTAGTCCTAACCGTAGACATCATTCTAGTTATAACCATAACCCAAACACTAACCCTAACCCTGGCCCTTATTCTGACCCTAACCATAAACCAAACCCTAACACTAGCCCTACCCCTAAACCTATACCTAAACCTAACCCTAAAATAGCCCTAGACATAAACTTAATCCTAAATCTAGCCATATCTCTCACCCAAGACCTAAAGAAAAACCTAGCACTAGCCCTAATGATAACCCTTAACCTAACCCAAACACTAACCCTACCTCTAGACTTAACAAATCCTAATTTAGACTCTAACCCTAACCTTAATCCTAATCCAAACAAAGACCCTGACACTAACACTAACCTTTGCTTTAAAACTGAACCTATAAAAAACTTAAATGTAACACTAGACCTAACCAAAACCCTAACCATAAGCCTAGCCCTTGCATACCCATTGCACTAACCCTAGACCTAAACCTAACACAAAACCTAGCCCTAATCCTAGGCCTAAACCTAGCCCTAAGCATAACCCTAACCCTAACCCTATTTCTCACTCTAACCCTAACCTCAACTTAGACCTAACCCTAGCTAAAACCCTAACCCTAACCCTAAACTAAGCCCTATCCCTAAACCTAACGGTAACTCCAGCTCTAATCATAATGTTAATACTAGCCCTAATACTATCTCTAAAATTATCCATTACCATAAACCTAACCCTTAACCTAATGATAACCCTAGCTCTAAACCTATCTGTAATATAATCCTAGACCTAACCCTAAAACTAACCCTCATCATAGCCCAAACCCTAGATCAAAACCTAAACTATACTCTAACCATAACCCTAGACCAAACCCTAACACTAACCCTAATGCTAACCCTAAATATAACCCTATCCCTATCCCTAAACCTAACACTAACTCTAGCCCTAATCATAATGTTAATACTAACCTTAATACTATCTCTAAATTTATCCATTACCATAAACCTAACCCTAAACCTAATGTTAACCCTAGTTCTAACCCTATCTGTAACATAATCCTAGACCTAATCCTAAAACTAACCTTCATCATAGCCCAAACCCTAGATCAAACCCTAAACTATACTCTAACCCTAACCTAGACCAAACCCTAACACTAACCATAATGCTAACCCTAAACATAACCCTACCCCATCCCTAAACCTAACACTAACCCTAGCCCTAATCATAATGTTAACACTAACCCTAAACCTAAAACTACCCCTAACCCTAACCCAACATCTAATCCTACCCATTAACCTAACTCTAAAGGTAACCTTAGCCCTAATCCTAACTCTAACCCTAACCGTAACCATAAAACTTACCCTAGACATAACACTAAACCTAACTATCACCCTAGCACTAACCCTAGGTCAAAACCTAACCTGTACCCTAAACTTAACCCAAATCCTAACTCTAGCCCTAGCCCTAACACTAACCCTAACCTTAACCCTAATCCTAACCAAAATCCTAGCCCTAACCCTAGCTATAATGCTATCCATTACCCTAACAATAACCATAACCCAAATGCTAAACCTTGGCCTAACCCTAACCCTATAACTAACCCTAACCATACCCATTATCCTAATCTTAACCTGAATCCTAAACCTAAACCTATTTATTACCCTAAACATAACTCTAACCCTAATGCTAATTTGAGCCCTAACCCTAAAACTTAACCTAACCCATAACCGAAACCAGATGCTGACCCTAAAAAATCAGCTAATTCTAATCCTTACCCTAAACCTAACCCTTATACAAGACTTAGCCATGAAACTAACCCTATAACTACCCCTAGCCATAACCCTAAACGTGACATTATCCCTATCCCTAAAATTTACCCTAATCCTAACAAAAACCCTAGCCCTCATCCTAACACCAAATCTAGCCTTAATCCTAACCCAATCCTAATCCTATCCCTAAACCTAATTCTAATCATCGCCCTACCTCTAAACCTACCTATAACCTCCTCTCTTCCCCTAAACCTAACCCTAAACCTAACCCTTAACCTAACCCTAAACATAGCCCCTAACATTAGGCCTAACCATAACACTAATCTTAGACCTATTCCTAGGCCTAGTTTAGCCCTAACCCTAATCCTAACCCTAGCCTTAAGACTAAATCTAACTCTCTCCCTAGCCCTATTCCTAGATCTAACACTATCCCTTACCATAACCCAAACACTAGACCTAACCTTAGCCCTAACCCTAGCCATAGCCCTAAACCTAGAATTAACCATTACTCTAAATGTATCCCTAAGTCTAAACTCACACTATCACTAGCAATAACACTAACGCTAATTGTAAAACTACTCTCATATTTAGCCTTAGCCCTAAAACAAAACCGAGCCATAGCACTAACCCTAACCCTTAAACTAAACCAAATCCTAACCCTACATCTAGCCCTAAGCCTACCCCTAATTCGAGTCCTATCCCTAACCTAAAACTAACCTTGACCCAGACTTTGAACCTCACACTAACCCTAGCTCAAAACAATCAATCTAAACTTAAACCTAACCCTAAAACTAGACTGAGCCCTAACTGTAACCCTAAAACTAGCCCTAATCATAATCCTAGTTCTTACATTAGCCATATCCCTAACACTAGCCCTAACAAAACACAAAACCTAGCACTAATCTGAGCCAAAACCCTAGCTTTAACCCTCTTTCCCTAAATATAGCTCTAACCCTTACCCTAAACCTAACTCTAACTTTATTTTTTATTATTAGTTGTTCAAAACATTACAAAGCTCTTGACATATCATATTTCATACATTTGATTCAAGCAGATTATGAACTCCCATTTTTTCAACGTGTACATATTGCAGATTCACATCGGTTACACATCCACTTTTTTACATATTACCATACTAGTGTCTGTTGTATTCTGCTGCCCTTCCTATCCTCTACTATCCCCCCTCCCCTCCCCTCCCCTCCCCTCCCATCTTCT
>NW_026005762.1:150899-201734 GCF_001458135.2 Marmota marmota marmota | reverse complement strand
CATTGCATTAAACCTATAGAGAACTTTTGGTAATATTGCCATTTTGATGATGTTATTTCTGCCAATCCATGAACAGGGTATATTTTTCCATCTTCTAAGATCTTCTTCTATTTCTCTCTTTAGGGTTCTGTAGTTTTCATTGTATAAATCTTTCACCTCTTTTGTTAGATTGATTCCCAAGTATCTTACTTTTTTTTTTTTGAGGATATTTTGAATGGGGTGTTTTTCCTCATTTCCATTTCAGAAGTTTTGTCTCTGATATACAGGAATGCCTTTGATTTATACGTGTTGACTTTATATCCTGCCACTTTGCTGAATTCATTTATTAACTCTAGCAGTTTCTTTGTACACCCTTTTGGGTCTTCTAGGTATAGAATCATGTCATTCGCAAATAGTGATAATTTAAGTTCTTCTTTTCCTATTTTGATGCCTTTAATTTCTTTCATCTGTCTAATTGCTCTGGCCAGTTTTTTGAGAATTATATTGAATAGAAGTGATGATAGAGGGCATCCCTGTCTTGTTCCAGATTTTAGAGGGAATGCCTTCATTTTTTCTCCATTCAGAATAATGCTAGCCTGAGGCTTATCATAGATAGCTTTTACAATGTTGAGGTAAGTTCCTTTTATCCCTAGTTTTTCTAGAGTTTTGAACATAAAGGGATGCTGTACTTTGTCGAATGCTTCTTCTGCATCTATCGAGATGATCATATGGTTTTTATTTTAAGTCTATTGATGTGGTGAATAACATTTATTGATTTCCGTATATTGAACCAGCCTTGCATCCCAGGGATGAATCTTACTTGATCATGGTGCACAATTTTTTTTGATGTGTTTTTGTATCTGATTTGCCAGAATTTTATTGAGGATTTTTGCATCTAGGTTCATTAGAGATATTGGTCTGTATTTTTCTTTCTTTGAGGTGTCTTTGTCTGGTTTTGAAATCAGGGTGATATTGGCCTCATAGAATGAATTTGGAAGTTCTCCCTCTTTTTCTACTTCCTGAAATAACTTGAAAAGTATTGGTGTTAATTCTTCTTTAAAGGTTTTGTAAAACTCCGCTGTATACCCATATGGTCCTGGGCTTTTCTTGGTTGGTAGTCTTTTGATTGCTTCTTCTATTTCATCCATTGATATTGGTCTGTTCAAATTGTGTGTATCCTCCTGACTCAGTCTGAGCAAATCATTTGACTTAAGAAATTTATCAATGTCTTCACTTTCTTCTATTTTATTGGAATATAGGGTTTCAAAATAATTTCTAATTGTCTTCTGTATTTCTATAGCATTTATTGTTATATAGCCTTTTTCATCCCATCTAACCCTAACTTTAATCCTTACACTAACCCTAAACCTAACTCTAACCCTAGCATTAACCCTAACCAAAACCCTATCCCTAGCCCTATTTCTAACCCTATCCATTACCCTAACCTGAACCCTAACCCTAATGCTAACTCTCAGCCTAACCCTAACACATTCCCTTACCCTAACCTATTCATTTCCCTAAACATAACCCTAAGCTTAAATCTAAACTAATACTAGACCTAGACATAACAATAACCTAAAACTAGCCTTAATTGTAACCCTAGTTCTTACATTAGCTGTAGACCTAAAGGTAACACAAACATACCCCTAATCTAAGCCATAACACTTGCTTTATCTCTAACCCTAGCCCTAACCCTAACCCTAAGCCTAGTGCTAACTCTAACCCTAAGCCTAGCACTAACCTTACCTTTACCCTAAGCCAAACTCTAACCCTAAAGCTACCCTAGGCCTAAACCTAATCCTAACCCAAACCCTAACTCTATTACTAGTCCTAACACTAGCCCTCAATCTAGCTCTATCCCTATCCCAAACCCTAACCCTAACTCTGACCCTTATTCTGACCCTAATACTAACCGTAGGTCTAAAACTGACCCTAACACTAAACCTTCCCCTAACATTGGCGCGACCTGTAACACTATACCTATACCTAAAACTAACACTAGACCGCGACCTACACCTAATCTTTCATCTAGAGATAACTTTAGCCCTAGTCCTAACAATAACCCTTAACCTAACCCAAACACTAACCCTACCCTTAAACCTAACCCTAGTCCTAATGCTGGACCTAATCATAAACATAACCCTAACCCAATCGCTGACCCTTACCCTAACTCAAACTCTAACTCGAAACCTTTTTCTAACTAAATACCTAACCCTAAACTAGACCTAGCCATATCACTAATGCTAAAACTAGCCATAACCATAGGCCAAACCCCACCTCAACTCTATCCATTACCCTAACCATAACCCTAAACCTATCCCTAACCCTGACTCTAACCCTAAAGCTTGTCCTAGTGCAAAGCTTAGCTCATACATAATTCTTAATCTTAAGCTAACCCTAACACTAAACCTTGGCCTAAACCTTGGCCTAAACCTAACCTTAACCTTAACCCTAGCCCTAATCCTAACCTTAACCCTAGCCATAACCCTAGCTCTAATCCTACCCATTACGCTAACCCTGACCCTAACCCTGAAGATAACCCTAGCCCTAACCCTAAATCTACCCTAACCCTAATCTTAGACATAGCCATAAACCTAAACCTTGTCATATACCTAACCCTAGCTCAAACCCTAACCATTACCCTAAACCTATCCCTAACACTAACCTTAAGCCAAAACCTAATCCTAATCTTAACCCTAACCCGACATCAAACCCTATCCAATACCCTAAACCTAATGATAACACTAGCCCTAATCCTAACTCTAACCTTGAACCTAACCATAGCTATAAGCTAGGCCTAACCCTAAACCTAACATTCGCCCTAGTGCTCAAACCCTAACCGTATCCTAAACCTAAAACTAACACTATCCCTAGGCCTAACCTAACCCAAACCCTAAGTCAAGCCCTAATACTAATCTTAACACTTCCCCTAACCCTAGTTATAACCCTCTCCATTACCCTAAACATAACACTTACCCTAATGCTAACCCTAGGCCTAAACCTAACCCTTTCATTAACTGTAACCCTATCAATTACCCTACATCTAACATGAACCGTAAACCTTACCCCATCATTACCATATCCCTAACCCTAATGTTAATTTGAGCCCTAACCCTAAACCCTAACCTCAACCAAACCTGAAAACTGATTCTAACCCTAATAATAACCCTAGCTATAAACCTGACCCTTACCCTAAACCTAACCCTTACCCCAGAGCTAGCCATAAATCTAATCTTCAATCTATCCATAACTGTAACCAGAGTCCTGACACTATCCCTTGCCCTAATTCTTTACATAACCCTAAAACAAACCCTAGCCCTCATTCTAGCCCTAAACCTAGCCTTATTACTAACCCAAAACATAATCCTACCCCTAACCATATGCTAACCTTTGACCTAGCCCTAAAACTATCTATAACCCCATCCCTTTCTCTAAACCTAACCCTATTTCTAAACATAAACCTAAGCCTAAAACTAGGCCTAACCTTAACACAAACCCTGGCTCTAATCCTAGTCCTAATTTAGCTCTAATCCTAACATAACCCTAGCCCTAAGACTAACTCTAACTCTCGCCCTAGTCCTTTCCTAGTTCTAACCCCAACCCTTACCATAACCCTAAAACTTGCCCTAATCTTAGCCCTAACCCAAGCCATAGCCCTAAACCTACATCTAACCCTAACTCTAAATGTAACCCTAACCCTAGGCCTAAATCTCTCACTAGCACAAGCTGTAACACTAACACTAATCCTAAACTAGATCTAAACTAGCCCAAGCCCTACAACAAAACACAGCCATAGTGCTAACCTTAACATTTAACCTAAACCAAACCCTAAGCCTACACCTAGCCTTAAACCTACATCTAATTCGAATCCTATCCCTAAACCTAATACTAACCCTGACCCTGACTCTGACACTACACTAACTCTAGCTCTAAACATCTCCCAAAACCTAAATCAAACCCTAACACTAGACCTAGACCTAACCTGAACCCTAAAACTAGCCCTAATCATAACCCTAGTTCTTACATTAGCTTTAGCCCTAACCCTAGTGCTAACCTAACCCAAAACTTATCCTAATCAGAGCCCTAATACTAGCTTTAACACCAACAATACCCACAACCCTAGCCCTAACTATTACCCTAAATCTAATGCTAACCCTAACCCTTGCAATAACCCAAACGTAACCCTAACCCTAGCCCTAATTCTAACAATAAACATAGCCCTAACCCTAGTTCTAATCCTATCCATTACCTTAACACTAACCCTAACCCTAATGCTAACCCTAGGATAACCCTAACCCTATTTCTAACCCTAAACCTAACCATTACACTAAAACGAACCTGAAACCTAAACCATAAACCTAATCCTAACCCTAACCCTAACACTAATTTGAGCCTTAACCTTAAACATTAACCTAATCCAAACTGGAAACCTGTACATTACCCTAATGAGGTACCTTGCCCCTAGCTGTAAACCTTACCCTAAACCTTAACCTAACCCTTGCACTATACCTAGCCATAATCTTAACCCTAAAATTATCTCTAACAAAAATCCTCAACCTGACATTATTCCTAGCACTAATGAAGCCCTAACCCTAACAAAAACCCTAGCCCTAAACTTAGTCTTAATTCTAACCCTAACCCTAACACTAGCCCTAACTTTAATTTTAACCCTCACCCTAGTTCTAAACCTAGCTATAACATCATGCCTAACCATAACCATAACCCTAACCCTAGCCCTAAACCTAGGCTTAGCCTTAATACTAACCCTAGCTCTTATCCTAGCCCTAATAAAGCTGTAACCCTAACCCTACCAAACCCTTACCCTAAGACTAACTCTAACTCATGTCCTAGCCCTATCACTAGTTCTAACACTATCCCTTATGATAATCCAAACCCTAGCCTGAACCTTAGCTGTTACCTGGATTTAAACCTAATTCTAAATCTAACCCTAACCATAAGCCTAAACAATTCACTAAAACTAGCTCTAACCATAATGCTAATTTGAAAACTAGCCCTAACCCTAGACCTAGCCCTCAAGCAAAGCTGAGCCATAGCACTGACCCTAACCCTTAACCTAAACCAAATTCTAATCCTACACCTAGCCCTAACCCTAGCCCTAATTCAAGTCCTAACCCTATCCCTAAAACTAATACTAACTCTGTCTCTGACCCTAACACTGATCCAAGCTCTACACATCACCCTATCCCCAAACCTAAACCTAACACTAGACCTCACCCTAAACCTAACCCTACAACAAGCCATAAATATAATGTCAATTCTTACAGTAGCCTTAGCCCTAAATCTAACACAAACCTCGCCCTAATCCAAGGCCTAACCCTAGCTTTAACCCTAACCCTAACCCTGGCCCTAACCCTAACACTATCTCTAGTCCTAACCCTAGTTCTAACCCTATCACTTGCCCTAAGCCAAACCCTCACTCTACTGCTACCCTAGTCCTAACCCTAATTCTGAGCCTAACCCAAACCCTAACTTTATTACTAGTCCTAACCCTAGCCTTCATTCTAGCTCTAAACTTAACCCAAACCCTAATCCTAACCCTGACCCTTATTCTGACTCTAATACTAAACCTAGGTTTAAACCTGACCCTAACCCTTATCCGAAACCTAACACTAGCCCTACCAGTAATGCTATACTTAAACTTAACACTAACACTAGCCCTAGACCTAAACCTAATTCTAAATATAGCCATAACCCTAACCCTAGCCCTAACAATAACCCTTAACCTAACCCAAACACTAACCCTACACCTAGACCTAACCCCAGTCCTCATTCTGAACCTAACCCTAACCTAATCCTAATCTGAACTCTGACACTTACCCTTAAAAAACCCTAGCTCTAAACCTTATCCTAACCCAAAAACTAACCCTAACACTAGATGAACCCTAAATCTAGCAATAACCATAACTCTAGCTCTTAAATTACTAATACACCTAACACTAGCCCTAAACCTCACACAAAACCTAACCCTAATTGTAGCCCTAAACCTAACCCTAAGCATAACTCTAACCCTAAACCTAGCCCTAACCCTAACTCTAACCATCGTCCTAGACCTAATCCTAGCTCAAACCCTTAACCTTACCCTAAACACAACCCTAGCCCAAAATCAAAACCTCACCATAACCCTCGCCCTAATCCTAACTGTAACCATAGCCCAAACCCCAGTTCTATCTCTATCCATTACCCTAATCATAACCCTAAACCTAATGCAAACCATAGCCTTAACCTTAATCCTAACCCTATCCTAGCCCTGACTGTAACCCTAACCCTCACTCCAGCCCTAACCCTAGCTCAATCCCTAACCCTTAAACTTAAGCTAATCCTAACACTAACTGAAGGCCTAAACCTAACCTTAACCCTAGCCCTAATCCTAACCTTAACCCTAGCCATAACCCTAGCTGAAACCCTACCCATTAACCTAACCCTAAACTTAACCCTAATGATAACACTAGTCCTAAAGATAAACCTATCCTAACCCTAACATAAACATAACCCTAGAACTAACAGTGAACCTAACCCTAACCCTAAACCTAACCATAACGCTAACCTAAACCTAACCCTAACTCTAACCTAACATCTAAACCTATTACCCTAAACCTAATGATAACCCTAGGCATAACCCTAACACTAACCCTAATATTAACCCAAAACCTATGCCTAACCCTGACCTTTATTCTTACTCTAACACTAAACTTAGGTTTAAACCTGACCCTAACCCTTATCCTAAACCTAACACTAGCCCTACCATAAACCATGACCATAACCCTAGGCCTAACCCTAAATTAACCTTAGCCCTCACAATAACCCTAGCTCAAACCCTAAATCATACCCAAAACCTAATCCTAACTCTAACCCTCATGCTAACCCTGACCCTAACACTAAGTCTAGCCCTAATCCTAACCATAGCCCTAGCACTAACCCTAAGTCTAACCCTATAATTACCCTAATGATAACATAACCCTAATGCTAACCCTAGGCCTAACCCTAAACCTACCACAAACCAAAACAATATCAATTATTTTAAACCTATCCTGAACCCTAAACCTACCCCTATCCATTACCCTAACCCTAACTCTAATCTTAATGCTAATTTGAGCCCTAAACCTAATCCTTAATGTAACCCAAACCCAAAGCCTGACCATGACCCTAATAATATGCTTAGCTCTAAACCTGACCCTTTCCCTAAACGTAACACTTAATTTTAACCTAGTCATAAACCTAACCCTAAGACTATCCCTAACTGTAAACCTAGACCTGACATTAGCACAAGCCCTAATTATTGCCCTAAACCTAACACAAAATCTAGCCCTAATCCTAGCGTTAAACCTAGCATTAATCCTAACCCAAACCAAAACCCTAGCCCTAACCCTAAAGCTAACTGTAAAACTAGCCCTTACCCTAACCATAGCACTAAAACAAAACCAAGCAAACCTTAACTTAAACCAAACACTAGCACTACACATAGAAATAACACTAGCTCTAATTCAATTCCTAATTCTCACCTTAAAAATAACCATGGCCCTGACTCATATCCTAACACTCACCCTAGCTCTAAACAGCACCCTAAACTTAAACCAAACCCTAACAGTAACTGTAGCCCTAATTCGAGTCCTAACCCTAACCCTAAAACTAACCCTGACATGACTCATATCCTAACACTAACTCTAGCTATAAATATCAATCTAACTTTAAACCTAAACCTAACACTTGACCTTCCCCTAACCCTAACCCTAAAACTAACCCTAATTGTAACCCTAGTTCTTATATTAGTCATTGCCCTAACCCTAGCCTTAAACCTCACACAAAAACTAGCCCTAATCTGAGCCCTAAACCAAGCTTTAACCCTAATCATAAACATAACCCTAGCCCTAAACCTATCTCTAACCCTACCCCTTACCCTAAGCAAAACCCTAACCCTAATGGTAACCCTAGATCTATCCCTAATTCTTAGGCTAAACAAATATTAACCCTATTAATAGTCCTAACCCTAGATCTCATTCTAGCTCTAAACCTATCCAAAACCCTAAACCTAACCCTGACCCTTATTCTGACCATAACACAAATCCAAAGTCTAAACCTGACCCTAACCCTAAACCAAACCCTAACACTAGCCCTACTGGTAACCTTATACCTAAACCTAACCCTACCATTAGCCCTAGATCTAAACCTAATTCTAAATCTAGCCTTAACTCTAGCTCTAGACCTATATAAAAACCTAGCCATAGCCCTAACAATAACCCTTAACATAACCCAAACCCTAACCCTACCCCTAGACCAAAAACTAGTCCTAATCCTGGCTTTAACCCTAACTTTAACTCTAACCCAAACACTGACTCTGCCTTTACCAATAATTTTCCTCTAAACCTGACCTAACCAAAACACAAAACCTAATTCTAGACCCAGCCAAAACTTGAACACTAAAACAAGCCCTAATAATAACTGTGGCTCTTACATTACCCATAGCCCTAACCCTGGGCCTAAACCTAACACTAAACTTCGAGCTAATCCGAGGCCTAAACCTAGCCCTAAGCATAACACTAACCCTAACCCTAGCCATAACCTAATCCTAGCCCTCACCTTAGTCCTAACTGTACCTCAAAGCTTAAACCTTACCATAAACATAAATGTAGACCTATCACTAACTCTAACCCTAACCCTAGCTCTAATCCTAAACTCAACTCTAGCACTAAACCCAGCTCTAAACCTACCCATTACCATAACCCTAAACTTATTGATAATCCTAACCCAAACCCTAACTCTAAACCTACATCTAATCAGAAAACTGACCCTAGACAATAACCCTAAATTAAACCCTTGGCATAGCCCTAACTCTAGCTCAAACCCTAAACTTAACCATAAACCTAAGCATAACCATAGCCCTAATCCTAAACCTAAACCAAAATTTAACCCTAACCCTATATCTAACCCCATCCATTACCCTAAACCTAAACCTAACCTTAATGATAACCCTCGCCCTAATCCTAACCCTAACACTAACCCTAACATAATCATATCCCTAGACCTTATCCTAAAACTCACCCTCTCCCTAACACTAACCCTAACTCAAAACCTAACCCTTATACTAACCATAAACCTAAACCTAACCCTAGTTTTAAACCTAACCCTAAACATAACTCAAGACCTATTCCTATCCATATCCCTAGTTCTAACTTAAGCTCTAATCTGATCCATTACCATAAACATAACCCTTACCCTAATGCTAATTCTAAGCCCAACACTAACCGTAACCCTATTTCTAATACTAACCCTATCAATTGCCCCAAACCTAACCTGAACCCTAAACCAAAACCTATCATTACCCTACTCTAACCCTAATGCAAATTTGAGCCCTAAACCTAAATTCTAACCTAAACCAAACCCTAAATTTGAACTTAACTCTAAAAATTCCCCTAGCTCTAAATCTGACCCTTACTCTAAGCCTAACCCTTACACTAGACATAGCCATAAACCTAACCCTAAAACTATCATTAACCAAAACCCTAGACCTGATATTAGCCCTAGCCCTAATCCAAGCCCTAAACCTAAAACAAACACTAGCCCTCATCATTGACCTAAACCTAGCCTTAATCATAGCCATAAACCTAAGCCTAGCCCTAACCCTACTCTAACCCTCACCCTACCTCTAAACCTAGTATATAATATAATGCCATCCCTTATCTTAAACATAACCCTAAACCTATCACTAGGCTTAAAATGAACACTAACCCTAGCCCTAATCCTAGCCTTAATTTAACCCTTTCCCAAACCATAACCCTAATTCTAGCCCTAAGACAAACTCTAACTCACACTAGCCCTATTCTTAGTACTAAACTATTCCTTACTGTAACTTTAATCCTAGCACTAAACCTAGCCCTAACCCTTGCCCTATCCTTAGTCCTAGCCTAACCCTAGATCTAAGCCTAACTCTAAATGTAACCCTAAACATAAGCCTAAGCCTAATACTAAAACTAAACCTAACCCTAACACTAATCATAAAACTACTGCTCATCGTAACCCTGGGACTAAAACAAACCAATAGACCTAACCCTAAACCTTAACTTAAACTAAATCCTCAATTACACCTCGAACTAATTCTAGCTCTAATTTGAGTCCTAATCCTAATCATAAAACTAACCCTGACCCTGATTTATACACTAACACTCACCCTAGCTCTAAAACACCACTCTAACCTTAAACCAAACCCTAACAGTAAACCTAGCCCTAATTTGAGTCCTAACCATAAACCTAAAACTAACCCTGTCCCTGACTCCTATCCTAACAATAACCCTGGCTCTAAATTTTTTCTAACCTTAAAACTAACCCTAACACTAGAACTACCCCTAACACTAACCCTAAAGCTAACTCTATTTGTAACTCTGATTCTTACATTACTCATTGTCCTAAACCTAGCCTTAATGCTAACACAAATACTAGCCCTAATCAGAGCCCTAAACCTAGCTTTAACCCTAATCATAAACCTAACCTACCCCTAACACTAGTTCTAACTCTATCCCTAACATTAAGCAAAACCCTAGCCCTCATGGTAACCCTAGACCTATCCTTAATCCTTAGGCTAATCAAAACACTAACCCTACTAATAGTCCTAAACTGAGCCCTCATTCTAACCTTATCCCAAACCCTAACCCTAACCTGATCCTCATTCTGACCATAACACTAACGCTAGGTCTAAACCTAACCCTAATCCTAGACCAAACCCTAACACTAGCCCTACCAGTAACCTTATACTAAACATGACTCTACCACAAGCACTAGACATAAACCTAATCCTAAATCTAACCTTAACTCTAGCCCTAGACTCAAACAAAAACTTAGCCCTAGCCCTAACAATAACCCTTAACCTAATGCAAAGACTAACCCTACCCCTAGACATAAATGTAGTCCTAATTCTGGCTTTAACCTTAACCCTAACTCTAACCTGAACACTAACCCTGCATTTAAATTTATCTCTAAATCTGACCCTAACTGAAAACCTAAACCTAACACTATACCTAGCAATAACCCTAACGCTACAACTACCCTAATCATAATCCTAGCACTTATATTACCAATAGCCCTCACCCTATGCCTTAACCAAACACAAAACCTAGAGTGAATCCTAGGCCAAAACCTAGCCCTAAGCATAACCCTAACCCTAACACTAGCCCTAATCCTAACCCTAACTCTAGCCTTAGTCCTAAACCTTACTCAAGGCCTAATCTTTACCCTAAATATAAATTTAGACTTATCCCTAATTCAAACCCTATCCCTAACCCTAACTCTAAAATTAACCCTATCCCTAAACCTAGCTCTGAGACTACCCATTACCCTAACCCTAAACCTAAACCTATTGATAATCCTAGACATAACGCTAACCCTAACCCTAACCAGAAAACTAACCCTAGACCTAACCCTAAACCTAATATTTGCCATAGTCCTAACCCTAGCTCAAACCCAAACCTGTACCAGAAACCTAAATGCAACCATGCTTTAACCTTAACCCTAAAACTAAATCTAACCCTAACCCTAAACCTAAAACTACATGTAACCATATCCATTCCCCTACCCTTATCCTAACCCTAATGATAAACCTAGCCCTGACCCTAATCCTAAACCCATCATAATCCTATCCCTAGAACTAACGTTGAACCTAAACTTAGCCCTAGACTTACCTCTAGCTCAAACCCTAACCCTTACCCTAAACAAACCCTAGCCCTAACCATAACCATGGCCCAAACCATAGCTCTATTTCTATCCATTACCCTAACCATAACCCTAAACTAATGCTAACCCTAGCCCTAACTCTAACACTACCTCTCTACCTAGCTCTGATCCTAACTTGTACTCTCAACTTAGCCCTAACACTTACTCAATCCCTGACCCTTACCCTTAACCTAACCATAAGAAATCTTAAGCCTAACACTAAACCTAACCCTAGCCCTAACCCTGATACCAACCCTAAACCTTGACCTAACCCTCAACCTAACCCTAGCCTTAGCACTAACCCTAGCTTATACCCTAACCCATATCCTAAACTTAACCCTAACTCTAGACTTAACTCTAAACCTAACCCTAACTCTTGCCCTAATCCTAAATATAACCCTAGCACTAAACCGAGCTCTAATGCTATCCATTACCCTAACAATAACCATAAACCTAATGCTAACCCTAGGCCTAATCCTAACCCTGTGCATTAACCTAAACCTAACCTGAAACAGAAACCTAACCTGAAGCCTAAACATAACCCTATTCATTACACTAACCCTAACTCTAACCCTAATGCTAATTTGAGCCCTAACCCTAAACTCAACCTAATCCAAACCCAAAACCTGACCTGACCATTATAATACCCCTAGGTCTAAACCTGAATCTTACCCTAAACCTAACTCTGACAGTAGACCTAGCCATAAACGTTACCCTAAAACTATCTTTAACCGTAACCCTAGACCTGATATTAGGCCTAGCTCTAATTCTTACCATAACCCTAACACAAATGGTAGCCCTCATCCTAGCCCTAAACCTAGCCTTGATTCTAACCCAAACCTTAACTCTAGCCCTATCCCTAATTTTATGCCTTACACTATTTCTGAACCTAGCTATAACCCCATCCCTTCCACTAAATCTAACCCTAACTCTAACCTTAGATTTAACACTTACACTAATCCTAGACCTGATCCTAGCCCTAATTTAGCCCTAATTCTAACCCTAACACTAGCACTAAGACTAACTCTAACTGTTACCTAGCCCTATTCTGAGTGCTAACCCTATCCCTTACTGTAACCCTAACACTTGCTCTAACCTTAGCCCTAACCCTAGCCCTACCACTCCTACATCTAACCATAACTCTAAATCTAACAGTAACCCTAATCCCTAACACTAATGAAATCCTAAAACTAGCCCTAATCTAGCCCTAGCCCTAAAACAAAACAGAGCCATAGTCTTAACTCTAACCCTTAACCTAAAACAAATCCTAACCCTACACCTAGACCTAATCCTAGCCCTAATTCTAGTCCTACCCTAACCCTAAAACTAACCTTTGCCCTGACTTTGACCTTAACACTAACTCTAGCTCTCAGATCACACTAAAAATATACCTAACCCTAAAACTAAACCTACCTCTCACCCTAACCCTAAAAGTAGCCCTAATCATAACCCTACATTTTACATTAGCTGTAGTCCTAATCTTAGCCCTAACCTAATCCAAAACCTAGCATTAATCTGAGCCCTATACCTTGTTTTAAACCTAACCCTAATGAAAGCCCTAACCATTACCCTAAACCTAACCCTAACACTAAAACTTGCCGTAACCCTAAACCTAACACTAGCCTTAATCCTAACCATAATCCTAGACCTAACCCTAGCTCTAACCCTATCCATTACCCTAACCATAACCCTAACCATAATGCTAACCCTAGGATAACCCTAATCCTATCTCTAACCCTAACTTTATCCATTACCCTAAACCTATTCTGAAACCTAAACCTAACCATAAACATTACCCTAACATTAACCCTAACCCTAACACTAATGAGAGCCCTGATCTTAAACCTTAACCTAACCCAAACCTTAAACATGACCGTGACCCTAATAATAACCCTATCTCTAAACCTGACCCTAACATTCAACCTATTCTTAAACTAGAATTAGCCACAAACCTAACCCTAAATATAACCCTAAATATAAACCTAGACCTGACATTAAACCTAGCACTAAACCTAACCCTAAACCTAACACAAAACCTAGCCCTAAACCTAGCCCTTATTCTAGTCCTAAACCTAGCCTTAATCCTAACCATAACCCTAACCCTAACCCTAGTCCTAACCATATTTTGACGTTCACCCTTATCCTAGCTATAATATCATACTTTACACTAATCCTAACCCTAACCCTAAACCTAAATGTAAGACTAGCCCTAACACTAACTCGTGCACTAATCCTAGCACAAATTTAGTCCTAAACCTAACCCTAACTGTAACCCTAACCCTAACTCTCACCCTAGCAAAAACCCTTGTTCTAAATCTATCCCTTACATAGATATTACACAAACCTATCTCCAATCCCTCTCCTACTGTCTCCCTAGCCCTAAACCTAGACCTAACCCTAACCCTAAATAGAACCCTAACCCTAAGCCTAAACCTCTCCCTAACACTAGCCCTAACCCTAATGCTAATTGGAAAACTAGCCCTAACCCTAGCCCTGCCACTCAAACAAAATCAAGTCATAGGCTTAACCCTAATCCTTAACCTAAACTAAAACCTAAGGTTATACCTAGCCCTAACCCTGGCCCTAATTTGAGTCCTAACCCTAATTCTAGAACTTATCCTGACCCTGACTCAGATCCTAACAATAACCCTTGCTCTAAACATCACACTAACACTAAACTTAACCCAAACACAAGACCTAGCCTTAACCTTAACCCTAAAACTAGCCCTAATCCTAATGCCAGTTCATATACTAGCCATACCCCTGTGCTAACAGAAAAGCTGGCTCTAATCTGAGACCTAAACCTAGCTTAAAACCTAACTCTAACCTTAAACTAGACCTATCCCTAACCCTAACACTAGCCCTAACCCTAGCTATAACCCTATCTTGTACCCTAAGCAAAACCCTCACCCTAATGCTAACCTAGTCCTAAACCTAATCCTTAGCCTACCTCAAACCATAACTCTATTATTAATCCTAACCCTAGCCCTCATTCTATCTCTAACCATAACCCAAACCCTAACCCTATCTCTGACCCTTATTCTGACCCTAACTCTAACCCTAAGTTTAAACCTGACCCTAACCCTAAACTGAACCCTAACACTAGCCCTATGGGTAACTCTATACCTAAACCTAACCCTAACACTCGAACTAGACAAATTCCTAATCCTAATCTAGCAATAAATCTTGCACTAGACCTAAACAAAAACCTAGCCTTAGCCCTCAAAATAATGCTAAACCTAACCCAAAAATTATCTCTACCCCTAGATGTAAACCTAGGCCTAATTCTGGCCATATAACCCTAACCCAAACATGGACCCTTCCTGTAAAACAAATCCTAGCTCTAAACTTTATGCTTATCCAAAATCTAGCCATAACCCTAACACTAGACCTAGCCATAACCCTAAATCTAGGTCTTACATTACCTATAGCCCTAACATTAGCCCTAAACCTCACAAAAAACCTAACCCCAACCCTAGCCGTAAGCATAACCGTAATCCTAAACCAAGACCTAAACCTAAACCTTACCCTTGCCTTAACCCTAACCCTAGCTCAAACACTAAACCTTACCCAAAACATAACTCTAGCCCAAACCCTAACACTAACCCTAGTACTAATCCTAACCATAACTAAAACCAAACCCTAGCTCTAACTCTATCCATTACCCTAAACATAACCCTAACCCTAATGCTAACCCTAGCTCTAAACTTAACCCTAACCCTAAACCTAGACATCAAACTAACCCTAACCATCACCCTAGACCTAACCATAGCTCAAACCCTAACACATACCCTAAACCAAACACTAACACTAACTCTAGGCTTAACCCTAACCTTAGTCCTAGCCCTAGCCCTAATCCAAACCATAAACCTAGCCCTAAACCTATCCATTACCTTAAATATAAGCCTAACCCAAATGCTAACCCTAGGACTAACTCTAAACCTATCTCTAACACAAACCCTATCCATTACCTAAACCTAACCTGAACACTAAATTATATTAATTCCTCTAACCCAATCCTTAATCCTAATGCTATTTCGAGCCCTAAACCTAACCATAACCTAAACCAAACCCTAAACAAGACACTGACCCTAATAATAATCCTAGCTACAAACCGGACCCTTTCCTGAAACCTAACCTTACAATAGAACTAGCCATAAGTATAACATTAACACTATCCCTAAACGTAACCCTAGAACCTAGCCTTAATCCTAACCATAATCCTAGTCCAAAATCTAAATCTAATCCTATCCATTAACTTAACACTAATCCTAACCCTAATACTAATCCAGTAAAACCCTAACCCTATCCATTACCCTAACCTTACCTGAACCCTAAACCTAACCATATCCTTTAACCTAACCCTAAACATAATCCTAATGCTAATTTGAGCCATAACCCTAAACCATAATGAAAAAATCCCTAACCGTGTACTTGACCCTAATAATAGCCCATCTCTATAAGTGACCCGAACCCTCAACCTAACCCTTACACTATACATAGCCATAAACCTAAACATGAAACTATGCCTAACCATAACCCTAGTCCTGACATAAGCCCTAGCACTAATGCTAGTCATTATGCTAAAAAAAAAATAACCCTAATCCTGGCCCTAAAACTAGCCTTAATCCTAACTCTAACACTAAAACTAGGCCTAACCCTAAGGTGAACCCTCCTCCTAGCTCTTTACCAAGCTATAATATCATACTGTACCCAACTCTAATCTTAAACCTAGCCCTAAACCAAGGCCTAACCCTAATACTAACCCTAGCTCTAATTCTAGACCTAATTTAGGCCTAACCCTATACCTAATCATATCCCTAGCCCTAAGACTAATTCTGATTCTCGCCATAGCCTTATCCCTAGTTCTAACCATATCCCTTACCATAACCCAAAGGCTAGCCTGAACCCTAGCCCCAAACATAGCCCTAGCCCTAAACCTAGATGTAACCCTAACTCTAAATCTAACCCTAAACTTAAACCTATACCTCACTCTAACACTAGCCCTAACCCTAATGCTAATTTGAAAACTAGCCATAACCCTAGCCTTAGCATTCAAGCAAAACTGAGCTGCAGCTCTAATTTGAACCCTTAACCTAAACCAAATCCTAACGCTATACTAAGCACTTGCCCGAGACATCATTCAAGTTCTAAACCTAACCATGCAAATAATAATGACCTAGACTCTGATATAAAACTAATCCTTGCTCTAAACATCATCCTAACCCTAAACCTAACCAAAGCACTAAACCTAGCCCTAATTCTAATCATAAAACTAGCCCTAATCATAATGCCAGTACTTACATCAGCAATAGCCCTAACCCTAAAACAAAACCTAGCCTTAATCTGAACACTAAGTCTAGCTTTAACCCTAATCCTAAACCTAGCCTTAACCCTAACCCAAGTTCTAACACTATACCTTACCGTAGGCTAAATCCTCATCCTAATGCTACCCTAGTCCTAACCCTAATTTTTAGCCTAACTCAAACCCTAACTATACTACTAGTTCTAAACTTAGGCCTCATTCTATCTCTAACCCTAACCCAAACCCTAAGCCTATCCCTGACCCTTATTCTGACCCTAACAATAACCCTAGGTCTATGCCTGACCCTAACACTAAATCAATCACTAACACTAGCTCTATCGGTAAATCTATACCTAAACCTAATCATAACATTAGCACTAGACCTAAACTTAATCCTAAATATAGCTATAACTCTAGCCCTAGCCCGAAACGAAAACCTAGCCCTAGCACTAACAATAACCATTAGCATCACACAAAGACTAACAACACCCCTCGAACTCACCCTAGTAAAATTGTGGCCCTAACCCTAAATCCAATGCTAACCTGAACACTGACCCTAACCCTAATATAAACCCTAGCTCTAAATCTTATCCTAACCCAAAACCTATCCCTAACACTAGACCTATCCTTAACACTAACCTTAAAACTAGCCATAATCATAATACTAGCTCTTACATTACTCATAGTCCTAACAATAGCCATAAACCTCCCTTAAAACCTAGCCCTAAACGTAGCACTAAAACTAGTTGTAAGCATAACCATAACACTAACCCTAGCGCTAGACCTAACCCTCATGCTTGCCCTAGACCTAATCCTAGCTCAAACTCTAACTCTTACCCTAAACCTAACCCTAAACCTAACCCTAAACCTTGCCTTAAACCTAACTCTAACTATAGCACAATTCCTGCCTCAAAATCCATTTATTACCTTAAATATAACACTAACACTAATGCTAACCCTAGCCCTAACTCTAACCCAAATCTAACCATAGCCCTGATTCTAACCTTAAACCTCGACCTAGCCCTAACCATAAACACTTAACCTAAACCTAAACCTAATACTAATCCTAGACATAGGCCCTAACGCTAACCTTAACCCAATCCCTAACTCTAGCACTAACTCTATCCATTACCCTACATATAAGCCTAACCCACATTCTAACCATAGGCCTAAACCTAACACTATCCCTAAAACTAACCCTATACATTACTCTATACCTAACCTGAACCCTAAACCTAAACCTATCCATTACTCTAACCTTAGCCCTAAAGATAATTAGACCCTAAACCTAAACCTTAACCTAAAGCAAACCCTAATCTGGACTCTGACCCTAAAAATACACACAGCTCTAAACCTGACCCTTACCCTAATCCAAACTTTACAGTAGACCAAGCCATAAACCTAACCTTAATACTATCCCTAACTGTAACCCTAGACCTGACATTATACCTAGCCCTAATTCTTGCCTTAACCCTAACACAAAACCTAACCCTACACCTACCCTTAACCCTATCCCCAAATCGAGTGTTATCCCTAACCCTAAAATGAACATTGACCCTGTCTCTGACCCTAACATTATCCCTATCTAAAATCATCCCCCTAATACAAATCGTAATCTAACATTAGACCTAGCACAAAACCTAACCCTAAAACTAGCCCTAATTGTAATCCTAGTTCTCACGTTAGCCATAGCCCTATCCTAGCCCAAACCTAATCTAAAAACCTAGCCATAACCCTAACCCTAACACTAGCTTTAAACCTAAACCTAACTCTAAACCTAATCCTAAAAATACCCTTAATCCTAACCATAACCCTAGATCTAATTCTAGCTCTAATCCTATCCATTACCTTAACACTAACCCTAACATTAATATTAATCCTAGGATAATCCTAACTCTTTCCATAACCCTAACCCTATCCATTACCCTAAACCTAACCTGAACCCTAAACCTAACCATATCCATTATCCTAACCCTAAACATAATCCTAACGCTAATTTGAGCCATAACCCTAACCATGACCTTGACCCTAATAATACCCCTATCTCTATAAGTGACCCTAACCCTCAACATAACCCTTACACAATATATAGCCATAAACCTAACCCTGAAAATATCCCTAACCATAACGCTAATCCTGAAATAAGCCCTAGAAGTAATGCTAGCCTTTATGCTAAAAAAAATAATAATAATTTAAAAAAAAACATACCCGTAATCCTGGCCCTAAACCTAGCTTAATCCTAACCCTAACCCTAACAATAGGCCTAACCTTAAAGTGAACCCTCGCCCTAGCCATTAACCTAGCTATAATATCATACCTTACCTTAACCCTAATCCTAACCCTATGCCTAAACCAAGGCCTAGACCTCATACTAACCATAGTTCTAATCCCAGACCTAATTTAGCCCTAACCCTAGTCCAAATCATATCCCTAGCCTAAGACTGACTCTAACTCTCGGCCTAGCCATATCCCTACTTCTAACCCTATCACTTACTATAACCCAAAGCCTTCCCCTAACCCTAGCCCTAAACCTAGATCTAACCCTAACTCTAAATCTAACCCTAACCTTAAACCTAAAACTCACCCTAGCACTAGCCCCAACCCTAATGCTAATATGAAAACTAGCCCTAACCCTAGCCATAGCATTCAAGCAAAACTGAACTACAGCTCTAAAGCTCTAATCCTAATCCTTACCTCAAACAAAACTTAACACTACACCTAGATATTACCCTAGCCCTAATTTGGTCCTAACCTAAACGTACAAATAATAATGACCTGAACTCTGATCCTAAACCTAACCCTTGCTCTAAACATCACCCTAACCCTAAACCTAACCCAAACACTAAACCTACCCCTAACCTAATATTAAAACTAGCCCTAATCGTAATGCCAGTATTAACATTAGAAATAGCCCTTACCCTAAATCAAAATCTAGCCTTAATATGAACCCTAATCCTAGCTTTAACCCTAACCCTAACCCTAGTCTTAACCCTAATCCAAGGTCAAACCCTATCTTTTACCTTAAACCAAACCTACACCCTAATGCTACCCTAGTCCTAATCCTAATCCTTACCCTACTCCAAACCCTAACTCTATTAATAGTCCTAACCCTAGGCCTCATTCTATCTCTAACCCTAACCCAAACCCTAAGCCTATCCCTGACCCTTATTCTGACCCTAACACTAACCCTAGGTCTATGCCTGACCCTAACACTAAACCAATCACTAACACTAGCTCTATCGGTAAATCTATACTTAAACCTAACCGTAATATTAGCACTAGACCTAAACTTAATCCTAAATATAGCCATAACTCTAGCCCTAGCCCTAAACAAAAACCTAGCCCTAGCACTAACAATATCCATTAGCATCACACAAAGACTAACAATACCCCTAGAACTAACCCTAGTAAAATTGTGGCCCTAACCCTAAATCCAATGCTAAACCGAATAATGACACTTACCCTAACACAAACCCTAGCTCTAAATCTTATCCTTACACAAAACCTATCCCTAACACTAGACCTATCCATGACCCTATACTTAAAACTAGCCAAAACCATAATTCTAGCTCTTACATTACCCATAGTCCTAACACTAGCCATAAACCTCCCCTAAAACCTTGCCCTAAATGAAACACTAAAACTAGTTGTAAGCATAACCATATCACTAACCCTAGCACTAGACCTAACCCTCAGACTTGCCCTAGCCATAACCCTAGCTCAAACTCTAACTCTTACCCTAAACACAACCCTAACCCTAAACCTAACCCTTGCCCTATATCTCACTCTAACTATAGCACTATTCCTACCTTAAATTTTATTTATTAACTTAAATATAACACTAACACTAATGCTAACCCTAGCTCTAAATCCAACCCAAATCTGACCATAGCCCTGACTCTAAACCTAAACCTCAACCTAGACTTAACCATATACACTTAACCTAAACCTAACCCTCACACTAACCCTAGGCCTAACCCTAACCCTAGTCCTAATTCTAACCTTAACACAATGCCTAAAACTAGAATTAACTCTATCCATTACCCTACATATAAGCCTATCCCACATTCTAACCCTAGGCCTAAACTTAACACTATCCCTAAAACTAACCCTATACATTACTGTATAACTAACCTGAACCCTAAACCAAACACTATTCATTACTCTAACCCTAACCCTAAAGCTATTTCAAGCCCTAACCCTAAACCTTAACCTAAAGCAAACCCTAACCTGGATTCTGACCCTAATAATACACCGAGCTCTAAACCTGACCCTTACCCTAAACCTAACCATTACACTAGACCTAGCCATAAACCTAACCTTAATACTATCCCTAACTGTAACCCTAGACCTGACATTACACTTAGCCCTAACTCTTGCCCTAACCCTAACACAAAACCTAACCCTACACCTACCCTTAACCCTAGCCCTAATTCGAGTGTTATCCCTAACCCTAAAACGAACATTGACCCTGACTCTGACCCTAACATTATCCCTATCTAAAACCAATTCCCTAATACTAAACCTACCCTAACTCTAGACTTAGCCCTAACCCTAACCCTAAAACTAGCCCTAATCGTAACCCTAGTTCTCATGTTATCCATAGCCCTACCCTAGCCCTAACCTAATATAAAACCTAGCCCTAATCCTAACCCTAACACTAGCTTTAAACCTACCCATAACTCTAAACCTATTCCTAAACCTAGCCTTAATCCTAACCATAATCCTCACTCTAACTCTAGCTCTAATCCTATCCATTACCTTAACACTAACCCCAACCCTAATATTAATCTTAGTATAACACTAACTCTATCCATAACCCTAACCCTATCAATTACCCTAACCCTATCCATTACCCTACACTAACCTGAACCCTAAATCTAACCATACCCATTATTCAGACCCTAAACATAATCCTAACACTAATTTGAGCCATAACCCTAAACCATAACCTAGGACACCCAACAGTGACCTTGACCCTAATAATACCCATATCTCTATAAGTGACCCTAACCCTCAACCTAACCCTTACACTATACATAGCCATAAACCTAACCCTGAAACTATCCCTAACCATAACCCTAGTCCTGACATAAGCCCTAGCACTAATGCTAGCCTTTATGCTAAAAAAAAAATAATAATAGTCCTAATCCTTGCCCTAAACGTAGCCTTAATCCTAACCCTAACCCTAACACTAGGCTTAAACCTAAAGTGAACCCTCACCCTAGCACCTTAACCAAGGTACAATATCATACTGTACCCTAACCCTAATCCAAAACCTAGCTCTAAACCAAGGCCTAGCCCTAATACTAACCCTAGCTCTAATTCTAGACTTAATTTAGACCTAAACCTAAACCTAATCATATCCTTAGCCCTAAGACTAACTCTAACTCTCGCCATAGCCCTAACCCTAGTTCTAACCCTATCCCTTACCATAAGCCAAAGCCTAGCCCTAACCCTAGCCCCAAACTTAGCCCTAGCCTAAACCTAGATCTAACCCTAACTCTAAATCTAATCCTAAACTTAAACTTATTCTTAGTTCTAACCCTATCCCTTACTATAACCCAAAGCCTAGCCCTAACCCTAGCCCTAAACCTAGATCTAACCCTAACTCTAAATCTAACCCTAACCTTAAAACCAAACCTCACCCTAACACTAGCCCTAACCCTAATGCTAATATGAAAACTAGCCTTAACCCTAGCCATATCATTCAAGCAAAATGAACTACAGCTCTAATCCTAACCCTTACCTAAACCAAATATTAACACTAAACCTAGACCTTACCCTAGCCCTAATTGAGTCCCAAACCTAACCGTACAACTAATAAGGACGTGAACTCTGATCCTAAAACTAACCCTTGCTCTAAATATCACCATAACCCAAAACATAATAAAAATACTAAACCTACCCCTAACCCTAACATTAAAACTAGTCCTAATTGTAATGCCAGTATTTACATTAGAAATACCCTAACCCTAACACAAAATATAGCCTTAATATGGACCCTAATTCTAGCTTTAACCCTAACCATAAACCTAGCCTTAACCCTAACCCAAGCTCTAACCCTATGTTTTACCCAAATCCAAATCCTCACCCTAATTCTACCCTAGTCCTAATCCTAATCCTTAGCCTAATCCAAACCCTAAACCTAACCGTAACATTAGCACTAGACCTAAACTTAATCCTAAATATAGCCATAACTCTAGCCCTAGAACTAAACAAAAACCTAGCCCTAGCACTAACAATAACCATTAGCATCACACAAAGACTAACAGTACCTCTAGAGCTAACCCTAGTGAAATTGTGGCCCTAACCCTAAATCCAATGCTAACCCGAACACTGACCCTAAACCTAACACAAACTCTAGCTCTAAATCTTATGTTTACCCAAAACCTATCACTAACACTAGACCTATCCTTAACACTAACCTTAAAACTAGCCATAACCATAATTCTAGCTCTTACATTACCCATAGACCTAACACTAGCCATAAACCTCCCCTAAAACCTAGCCCTAAACGTAGCACTAAAACTAGTTGAAATCATAACAATAACACTAACCCTAGCGCTAGACATAACCCTCATGCTTGCCCTAGCCCTAACCCTAGCTCAAACTCTAACTCTTACCCTAAACAATGAACCTAACCCTATGCCTTGCCCTAATCCTAACTCTAACTATAGCACAAATTCTACCTCAAATTCTATTTATTACCTTAAATATAACACTAACACTAATGCTAAACTTAGACCTAACTCTAACCCAAATCTAACCATAGCCCTGACTCTAAACCTAAACCACAACCTAGCCCTAACCATAAACACTTAACCTAAACTTAACCCTAACACTAACCCTAGGCTTAACCCTAAACCTAGTCCTAATCCTAATCATAACCGAATCCCTAACTCTAGCACTGACTCTATCTGTTACCCTACATATAAGCCTATCCCACATTCTAACCCTAGGCCTAAACCTAACACTATCCCTAAAACTAACAGTATACATTACTCTATACCTAACCTGAAACTTAAACCTAACCCTATCCATCACTCTAACCCTAACCCTAAAGCTTATTCATACCCTAATCCTAAACCTTAACCTAAAGCAAATCCTAACCTGGACTCTGACCCAAATAATATACCCAGCTCTAAAACTGACCCTTACCCTAAACCTAACCCTTACACTAGATCTAGCCATAAACCTAACCTTAACACTATCCCTAACTGTAACTCTAGACCTCACATTACACCTAGCCCTAATTCTTGCCTTAACCCTAACACAAAACCTAACCCTACACCTACCCTTAACCCTAGCCCTAATTCGAATGTTATCTCTAACCCCAAAACGAACACTGACCCTGACTCTGACCCTAATATTATCCCTATCTAAAATCATTGCCATAATACTAATCTTAACCCTAATACTAGACCTAGACCCAACCCTAACCCTAAAACTAGCCCTAATCGTAACACTAGTTCTCATGTTAGCCATAGCCCTATACTAGCCCTATCCTAATCTAAAACCTAGCCCTAACCCTAACCTTAAAACTAGATTTTAACCTAACCCTAACTCTAAACGTAATCCTAAACCAAGCCTTAAATCCTAACCATAACCCTAGCCCTAACTCTAGCTCTAATCCTATCCATTACCTTAACACTAACCGTAACCCTAATACTAATCTTAGGATAACCCTACTCTATCCATTACGCTAACCCTATCCATTACCCTACACTAACCTGAACCCTAAACCTAACCATATCCATTATCCTAACCCTAAACATAATCCTAACACTAAATTGAGCCATAACCCTAAACCATAACTTAGGAAACCCTAACAGTGACCTTGACCCTAATAAAACCCCTATCTCTATAAGTGACCCTAACCCTCAACCTAACCCTTACACTATACATAGCCATAAACCTAACCCTGAAACTATCCCTAACCATAAACCTAGTCCTGACATAAGCCTAGCACTAATGCTAGCCCTAATGTTAAAAAAAGGAAAAAAAAGAAAAAAAAAACATAGCCATAATCCTTGCCTAGTTTAATCCTAACCCTAACCCTAACACTAGGCCTAACCTTAAAGTGAACCCTTGCCCTAGCCATTAACCTAGCTATAATATCATACCATACCCTAACCCTAATCCTAACCCTATGCCTAAACTGAGGCCTAGCCCTCATACTAACCATAGCTCTAATCCTAGACCTAATTTAGCCCTAACCCTAAACCTAATCATATCCCTAGCCCTAAGACTGACTCTAACTCTCGGCTTATCCCTATCCCTAGTTCTAACCCGATCCCTTACTATAACTCAAAGCCTAGCCCTAACCCTAGCACTAAACCTAGATCTAACCTTAACTCTAAATCTAACCCTAATCTTAAACCTAAACTTCACCCTAACACTAGCCCTAACCCTAATGCTAATATAAAGCTAGCCCTAACACTAGCCATAACATTCAAGCAAAACTGAACTACAGCCAGCTCTAATCCTAACCCTTACCTAAAACAAATCTTAACGCTATGCCTAGACCTTACCCTAGACCTAATTTGAGTCCTAAACCTAACCGTACAACTAATAATGACCTGAACTCTGATCCTAAACCTAACCCTTGCTCTAAACATCACCCTAACCCTAAACCTAACCCAAACACTAAACCTACCCCTAACCCTAATATTAAAACTAGCCCTAATCATAATGCCAGTATTTACATTAGAAATAGCCTTTACCCTAACACAAAATCTGGCTTTAATATGAACCCTAATCCTAGCTTTAACCTAACCCTAACCCTAGCCTTAACTCTAACCCAAGTTCTAACCCTATCTTTTACCTTAAGCCAAACCCTCACCCTAATGCTACCCTAGTCCTAATCCTAATCCTTACCCTACTCCAAACCCTAACTCTATTAATAGTCCTAACCCTAGGCCTCATTCTATCTCTAACCCTAACCCAAACCCTAAGCCTATCCCTGACCCTTATTCTGACCCTAACACTAACCCTAGGTCTATGCCTGACCCTAACACTAAACCAATCACTAATACTAGCTCTATTGGTAAATCTATACATAAACCTAACCATAACATTAGTACTAGACCTAAACTTCATCCTAAATATAGCCATAACTCTAGCTCTAGCCCTAAACAAAAACCTAGCCCTAGCACTAACAATAACCATTATTCTAACACAATGAATAACAAAACCCCTAGAACTAACCTTAGTAAAATTGTGGCCCTAACCCTAAATCCAATGCTTACCCAAACCCTGACACTTACCCTAACACAAACCCTAGCTCTAAATCTTATTCCACCCCAAAACCTATCCTTAACAATAGACCTATCCATAACCCTAACCTTAAAACTAGCCATAACCATAACTCTAGCTCTTATATTACCCATAGTGCTAACACTAGCCTTCAACCTCCCCCAAAACCTAACTCTAAATGTAGCACTAAAACTATCTGTAAGCCTAACCCTAACCATAACCCTAGCCCTAGCGCTAACCCTCACACTTGCCGTAGCCCTAAACCTAGCTCAAACTCTAACTCTTACCCTAAATGTAACCCGACCCTAACCCTTGCCCTAATCCTACCTGAAACCACAGCACAAATCCTAACTCAATTTCTATCGATTACCTTAAATATAACCTTAACACTAATGCTAACCCTTGCCCTAGCTCTAACCCTAATTCTAACCATAGCCCTGACTGTAACCCCAAGCTTCACCCTAGACCTAAATATAAACACTTAGCCTAAACCTAACCCTAACATTAACCCTAGGCTTAACACTAACCCTAGTCCTGATCCTAACCTTAACCCAATCCCTAACACTAGCACTAACTCTATTCATTACCCTACACATAAGCCTATCCCAAAAGCTAACTCTAGGCCTAAACCTAACACTATCCCTAAAATTAACCCTATACATTACTCTATAACTAACCTGAACCATAAACCTAACCATATTTATTACTCTAACCCTAAACCTAATGCTAATTTGAGCCCTAACCCTAAACCTTAATCTAAAGCAAACCCTAACCTGGACTCTGACACTAATAATACACCAAACTCTAAAACTGACCCTTACTCTAGACTAAACCCTTACACTAGACCTAGCCATAAACCTAACCCTAACCATAACCCTAGACCTGACATTAGTCCTGGCCCTAATTCTAGTCCTTATCCTAATACAAAACCTAGCCCACATCCTAGCCCTAAACCTATCCTTAAACCTAATGAAAACCCTCACCCTGGCTATATCCCTAATTTTAATCCTCCACCTTGCCCTGAACCTAGCGATAACCCCAGCACATCCCCTAAAACTAACCCTAATCCTAACAATTACACAAACCCTAACTGTAGCCTTAACCTTAAACCTAATACTAACACTAACCCTAGCACTAATCCTATCCCTACTTTAGCCCTAGCCCTAACACTACCACTAACCCTAATTCATACCCTAACCCTAACCCTAACACTACATCTAATATTATCCATTACCCTAAACTTAACCCCAACCTAATTAAAACCCTAGCCATAACCCTAACCCTAAACAAAACCATAAACTTAAACATAACCATAGACCTAAACTTAAACCTAACCCTCACCCTAGCTCTAATCCTAGCTCAAACACTAACCTTTACCGTAACCTAACCATAACCTTATCTCTAACCATAACACTTACCCTAACCCTAATACTTACCTTAAACCAAACCCTAGCCCTATCCCTAAACCTAACCATAATCCTAGACTTAATCCAAACCACAACCTAGCTGTAACCCAAGCTCTAAACCTAACCATTACACTAAACATACCCCTAACCCTAATGCTAACCATAACCCTATCCCCAAACCTAACCCATTCTTTACCCTAGATCTAGGTTGAGGGTTAGGTTTAGGAATAGGGTGGAATTAGGGCTAAGATTAGGGCTAGGGTTAGTATTAGAGTTACAGCTAGGGTTAGGGTTAGTGCTAGTATTAAGGCTAGGTTTAGGGCTAGGATAAGGACTAGGTTTTTTATTTAGGGCTAGGGTTAGGATTAGGGCTAGGGTTAATGTCAGGTTTAGGGTTATGGTTGAGGATAGTTTTAGGGTTATGTTTGTGGATATGTCTAATGTAAGGGTTATATTTAGGGTAAGGTTCAGGTTTAGAGCTAGGGAATTTTTAGAGTCAAGGTCAGCATTGGAGTTTGGTTGAGTTTAGGGCTTTGGGTTAGGGCTCAAATTAGCATTAGGGTAAGGGTTAGGGTAATGATAGGGTTTTGTTTAGGGTTCAGGTTAGGTTTAGAGTAATTGATAGGGTTAGGATTAGTGATAGGGTTAGTGTTATACCTCTTGTTAGCATTAGGTAGGGGTAATGGTTAGGATAATGGATAGGGTTAGAGCTAAGCTTAGGGCTTGGTTTATGGTTAGGAATAGGTCTTGAGTTAGGGCTAGGGTTACGGTTAGAACTAGGGTTAGTATTAGGGTTATGTTTAGCAAAAGAGTTAGGTTTTGAGCTCAGGTTAGGCCTAGGGCGAGGGTTAGTTCTAGAATTAGGTCTAGGGATAAGATTACAGTACAGTTAATTAGGGTTAGAGTTAGGATTAGGGCTAGCGTCATCATTAGGGGTAGGGGTAGGGGTAGAGTAATGAATATGGTTAGATGTAGGTATAGGGTTATGCTTAGTGTTAGATTGAGGTTTAGGTTTAGGATTAGGGCTATGATTATGTTTAGGATTATGGAAAGAGTTAGGGTTTGTGCTAGAGTTAGGTCTATGTTGAGTGTGAGGTTTATAGGTCTAGGGTTATTTTTCTGTTTAGATTTTATTTATGTTTAGGCCTAGGGTTATCAATAGGTTTAGGGTTAGATTTCGGGTAATGGGTATGTTTAGATCTAGGTTTAGGGCTAGAGTTAAGTTTATGAAAGGGCTAGTGTTAGGAGTATATTTAGGGATAAGTGTAGGTTTATGTTTAGGGTAAGGGTTAGTCTTTGAGCTCGGGTTAGGAGTAATCGAGTGTTAGATTAGGGTTTGGGTTAGGGTTACACTTAGGGATAGGTTTAGGCCTAGCATTAACTCTAGGTTTTGTGTTAGGTTTAGGCCTAGGGTTAGGGCTGTGGGTAATGATTATGGCTAGTTTTAGGGTTAGGGTTATGGCTAGGTATAGTGTTAGGTTTAGATATTCAGTTAGGGTCAGGTTTAGAGGTAGGTTTATTGTTAAAGGTAGGGTCTGTGTTCAGTTTAGAGTTAGAGTTAAGATTACAGCCAGAATTAAGACTAGGTTTAGGTCTAGTGGTAGGGTTAGTGTTTGGGTTAGGTTCAGGGTTATTGTTAGGGCTAAGGCTACGTTTTTGTTTAGGTCCAGGGCTAGAATTAAGTCTAGATTAAGATTAGGTTTAGATCTAGGGCTAGTGTTATGGTTTGGTCTAGGGTTAGGTTCAGGTTTAGACCTAGGATTAGTTTTAGGGTCAGAATAAGGGTTAGGGTTAGAATTAGGGTTTGGGATTGGGTTAGATCTAGAGTGAGGGCTAGTGTTAGGACTATTAATAGGGTTAGGGTTTTGGTTAGCCTAAGGATTAGGGATAGGTCTAGGGTTACCATTAGGGTTAGGGTTTTGCTTAGGATAAGAGATAGGATTAGAGCTAGGGTTAGGGCTAGATTTAGGGTTAAGGTTAGGTTTAAATCTAGGTTTAGGTCTTGAATTAGAGCTAGTTTTGTGTTAGGGTTAGGACTAGCATTAAGGCAATGATTAATGTAAGAACTAGTGTTACAATTAGGGTTAGGGGTAGGGGTAGGTCTAGTGTTATGGTTAGGTTAAAAGTTAAGGTGATATTTATAGCTAGAGATAGTGTTAGGATATGAGTCAGTGACAGTGTTAGTTTTAGGATTAGGGTTAGGACTCAAATAAGGGCTAGTATTACTGTTAGGGTTTGGTTTAATTTAAGGGCAGTGTTTAGAGTTAGGGTGAATGTTAGGATATTGGTTGGGTCAGGGTTAGTTTAAGGTTAGGGTTATGACTCTAATTAGGGTTAGGGTTAGGTCTAGTTGTAGTGTTAGGGTTAGATTAAGTTAAGGTTTAAAGTTAGGGCTATTGCTCAATTTTGTTTTAGTCTTATGCTTAGGGTTAGGGCTAGGTATAAAATTAGTATTAGGGTTAGGCATAGTATTAGTGTTAGGCTTAGGCTTAGGCTTAGGCTTAGGTTAAGATTTGGAGTAAGGATTAGCTCTAGGGTTAAAGTTAGGTTTAGTGTAATGGATAGGGTTAGGTTTAGGGTTCAGTGTAGGTTTAATGTAATGGAGAGATTTAGGGTTTGCAATAGGGTTAGGATTAGGCCTAGGGTTAGCATTAGGAATAGGGTTATCATACAGGTAATATATAGGTTTAGAGTTAGGGTTATGGTTAAGATTAGGGCTAAAGTTAATGTTAACATTTGGATTAGGGCTAGTAACCCTAGCTTAGAGTAGGGTTATAATTAGGTTTAGGGTAAAGGTAAGGTTTTGAGCTAGGGTTAGTTCTAGGGTGAGGGTTAGTTTTAATGTTAGGTCTAGGGTTATGGTTATAGTGATGATAAGGTTTAGGTTTAGGATTAGTGCTAGGGTTTTCATTTGAGTTAGATTTAGGTTTAGGATAATAGATTGGATTAGACGTAAGGTTAGCTTTAGGATTAAGCTTAGTTTAGGGCTAGGTTTACTATTGAGTTCAGGGAAAGTGTTAGGGTTTGAGTTAGGGTGAGGGTTATGGCAAGGATCAGGTTTAGGGTTAGGTGTAGAGTTAGTTTTATGGTTTGGGTTAGGTTTTCAGTGAGGGTTAGGGCTAGAGTTATCATTAGGGTTAGGGTTAGAGTTAGGGCAATTGTTAGGGTTAGGGCTAGGGTTAAGTTTAGGATTAGGGCTAGGGTTAGGGTTATTGTTAGTGATAGGGCTAGGATTATGTTTAGGCTAAGGTTTAGGCTTTGAGCTATTGTTAGGACTAAGGTGAGGGTTAGGGTTAGGGTAGGTCTAGGGTTAGGGTTAGTGTTATGCTTAGGGTAGGTTTAGGCCTCTGATTAGGACTAGGTTTTGTATTAGGTTTAGGCCTCAGGTTAGTGCTATGGGTAATGTAAGGTCTAGGGTTCTAATTATTGTAGTTTTAGGGATAGGGTTATGGCTAGGTCTAGTGTTAGGTTTATATTTTGGATTAGGGTCAGGTTTATGGTTAGGTTTATTGTTAGTGTCAGTGTCAGTGTTCAGGTTAGAGTTAGGGTTAGGGTGAAAGCATGAATTAGGACTAGGGTTAGGTCTAGGGGTAGTGTTAGTGTTTGGTTTAGGTTAAGGGTTATTGTTAGGGCTAGCACTAAGTTTTAGTTTAGGTCTAGGGCTAGAGTATTGCTAGATTTAGGATTAGCTTTAGGTCTAGGGCTAGTGTTAGGCATAGATTTAGGTAAAGGTTTACTGATAGGGCTAGATTCAGGGTTCAGTTTAGGGTAAGGGTCAGGTTTAGACCTATAATTAATGTTAGGGTCAGAATAAGGGTAAAAGTTAGGGTTAGGTTTTGGGTTAGGGTTAGAGCTAGAATGAGGGCTAGCATTAGGAGTAGTACTATGGTTAGTGTTTGATTTAGTCTAAGGATTAGGATTATGACTAGGATTAGCATTATGGATAGGGTTTGTCTTAGGATAAGGGATAGGGTTAGAGCTAGAGTTAGGGCTAGTGTTAGGGTTAGGGTTAGGACTAGGGTTGGGTTTAGGTTTAGATTTAAATCTAGTGTTAGGGCTCAGATTAGGGCTATTATTGTGTTAGGGTTAGAGCTAGGGTTAGGGCTATGGCAAATGTAAGAACTAGGGTTATGATTAGGGTTAGTTTTAGGGTTAGGGTTTTTGCTAGGTCTAGTGTTAGCATGAGCTATGGGGATAGGATGATATTTAGAGCTAGGTTTTAGTATTTGGATATGAGTCTGGGTCAGGGTTAATTTTAGTCCTAGGACTCAAATTTGAGCCCATGGTATGGCTAGTTGTGGGGTAAGGGTTTGATTTAGGTTAAGGTTTAGGGTTAGAGCAATGGCTCGATTTTGTTTTAGGGCTAGGGCTAAGGTTAGAACTAGTTGTAGGATTACCAATAGTGTTCAGCTAGTGGTATGGTGAGGTTTAGGCTTAAGGTTATGGTTGGATTTAGAGTTATGGTTAGATCTTGGGTTAGGGGTATGCCTGGGTTTAGGGCTAAGTAGGACTAATGTTAGGGTTATGGTAATGGATAGGGTTAGAAATTGAAATAGGGCTAAGTTGGGAGTTAGAGTTAGTCTTAGGGCTAGGGTTAGGGGTTCACTTAGGGTTAGCACAAAATTAAGGCTAGGATTAGCGCTAGGTTTAGTGTTAGGGTTAGTCCTGTGGTTAGGACTATGGTTAGGGTTAGTGTTAGTGTTAGGTTTAGGGTAGTTTTATGAAAGGAGCTAGTTTTTAGAGCTAGTTTTAGGGTTAGCATTAGGGTTATAGCTAGGTTCAGAGCTAGGGCGAGAGTTCAAATTAGGGATAGGGGTACGGTGGGGGTGAGGGTTAGGATTAATGCTAAGTTTAGGGCTAGGATGAGGGCTGGGGTTTTTGTTAGGGTTAGGCCTATATTAGGGATAGGGCTAATATCAGGTTTAGAGTTATTATGGTTAGGGATAGTTTCAGATTTAGGTTTAATGGCTAGGTATATTAGAATTAGGTTTAGGGATAGGTTCACTTTTAGAACTAGATTATTGTTAGGGTCAGGGTAAGGGTTAGGGTTTGTTTAAGTTAAGGTTTGTGTTAGGGCTCAAATTAGCGTTAGGGTTAGGTTTAGGGTTAGGGTAATGGATATAGTTTTGTTTAGGGTTCAGATTAGGTTTAGGGTAATGGAGAGTGTTAGGGTTATAGATAGGGTTAGGGTTATCCTAGGGTTTGCATTAGGGTTAGGGTAATGGAGAGAATTGGAGATAGGGTTAGGGATAGGATTATGGTTAGGATTAAGGCTAGGTTTAGGATTAGGTTTAGGTTTAGGGTTAGGGTTAAAGCTAATGTTAGGGCTTGGATTAAGGCTAAGTTTTAGATTAGGTTAGGGCTAGGGTTAGGGCTATGGCTAATTTAAGATCTAGGGTTATGATTAGGGTTAAATTTAGGGTAGTGTTTGGTCTAGGTCTAGTGTAAGCATTATTATTTAGGGTTAGTGTGATATTTAGAGCTAGGGTTAGTGTTAGGATATAAGTCAGGGTCAGGGTTAGTTTTAGGCCTAGGACTCAAATTAGAGTAAGGAGGTTATGGTAGTTGTAGGGTTATGGTTTAGGTTAAGGTGTAGGGTTAGGGCAATGGCTCTGTTTTGTTTTAAGGCTAGGGTTAGGGCTAGTTTTAGGATTAGTGATAGTGTTAGGTCAAGTGGTAGTGTGAGGTTTAGGCTTAGGTTTAGGGTTAGATTTACAGTTATAGTTAGGTCTAGGAATTGATCTAGGGCTAGGACTAGGGCTAAGGTTAGGGCTTGTGTTAGGGTTATGGTAACTGATAGGATTAGAACTAGAAATAAGGCTAGGGCTAGTGTTAGAGTTAGTTTTAGGCCTAGGGTTAGTGGTAGGGTTAGGGTTGGGGCTAAATTAGGGCTAGAATTAGTGGTAGGGTTAGTATTAGGGTTAGGCCTATGGTTAGGGCTAGAGTTAGGGTTAGTGTTAGGGTAAGGGTTAGGGTTAGAGTTAGGGGAAAGGATGGGGTTATAGCCAGATCAGGGCTAATGTGAGGGTTAATATCAGGGGTAGGGCTAGGGTTAGGTTTCAGGTTATGGTTAAGGCTAGGTTTAGGGGTAGGATGACAGCTAGGGTTTGGATTAGGTTTAGGGCTAGTATTAAGGCAAGGGCTAATGTCAGGTCTAGGTATATGGTTAGGGTTAATTTTAGGGTTAGGTCGTGGCTAGGTCTAGTGTAAGGGTTAGGTTTAGGATAAAGGTCAGGTTTAGAGCTAGGTATATTATTAGGGTAAGGGTCAGGATAGAGTCTGGTTTAGGTTAACGTTTAGGGTTAAGGCTTGATTTAGTGTTAGTGTTAGGGTTAGCATTAGTGTAATGGATAGGGTTAGTTTTAGGGTTCAGGTTAGTTTAGAGTAATGGTAAAGGTTAGTGGTAGGGATAGTGTAAGCATTAGTCCTAGGGTTAGCATTTAAGTTAGGCTTATCTTAATGGAAATGGATAGAGTTAGAGCTAAGGTTAGGCTAGGGTTAAGGTTAGAATTAGGGCTAGTATAGGGTTAGGCCTAGGGTTAATATTAGGATTAGGTTTAGGGTAAGTGTTAGTATTAGATCTAGGGTTGGGGCTAGGGCAAGGGTTAGGGTTAGGGTTAGGTCTAGGGTTACAGTTAGGTTTACAATTAGGGCTATGTTTAGGGCTAGGATTATGGCTTGGTATTGTGGGAGGTTTATGGCTAGCATTAGGGCTGTGAGTAATGTAAGAGCTATTGTTATGTTTATGACTAGTTTTAGGGTTAGGGTTATTGATAAGTCTAGTGTTAAGGTTAGGTTTTGTGTTAGGATAAGGTTTAAAGCTAGGGTTTGGGTTATGGTAAGGGTCATTTTTCGTGTTAGGGTTAGGTTTAGGGTCAGAATTAGGACTAGCATTGGGTCTAGGAATAGGGTTAATCTTTGCATTAGGTTAAGGGTTATTGTGAGGGCTAGTGCAAGGGTTTTGTTTAGGACTAGGGCTATATTTATGACTCTATTTAGGATTAGGTTTGGTCCATTGCTAGTTTTATGGTTAGATTTAGTTATAGTTTTACTGGTAGGGGTACTGGTTAGGGTTCTGTTTAGGGTTGGGGTCAGGTTGAGACCTAGGTTTCGTGTTAGGGTCAGAATAAGGGTCAGGATAAGGGTTTGGGTTTGGGTTAGGGTTGGAGCTAGAATGAAGGCTAGGGTTAAGACTAGTAATAGACTTAGGTAGGCTAAGGATTATGGTTAGCACTAGGGTAGCATTAGAGTGAGGGTTTGGCTTAGGGTAAGTGATAGTTTTAGAGGTAGTTTAGGGTTTGTGTTAGGGCTATGGTTAGGGTTAGGGTTATGGTTAATCCTAGGGTTAATGCTCTGATTAGGGCTAGAATTTGTGATAGCAATAGGGCTATGGCTAATGTAAGAACTAGGTTTCCAATCAGAGGTAGTTTTAGGGTTAGCATTTTAGAGCTAGAGTTAGTGTTAGGATCTGAGTCAGAGTCAGAATTATTTCTAGGGTTAGGGTTAGAGCTCAAATTAAAGCTAGGTTTAGGGCTAGGTGTAGGGTTAGGTTTTGTTTTAGGTTAAGGCTTAAGGTTATGGTTATGGCTTGGTTTTGTTTTAGGACTAGTGTTAGGGTGAGGTTTATGCTTAATGTTAGGGTTAGATCCATGTTTAGGGCTAGGGTGAAGGTTAGGGCTAGGGTTGGGGCTAGGGATGGAGTTAAGTTTTGGTTTATGGTAAGGTATAGGTTTAGAACTAGGGCTAGGGCTAGGGTGAGAATTAGACTTAGTCTTAGGGGAAGGGCTAAGTTTAGGTTTAGGGTTAGGCTAAATTAGGGCTAGGATTAGAGATAGGGTTATTGTTAGGTTTAGGCCTAGTTTTGGGGCTAGTGTTAGGGCTAGCATTAGGGTTAGGGTAAGGTATGATGTTACAGCTAGGTTTAGGGCTAGGGAAAGGGATAAAATTAGGGTTTAGGGCTAGGGTTAAGATTAGGATTAGAATTAAGTCTAGGCTTAGAGCTAGGATTAGAGCTAGGGTTGTTTTAGGTTTAGGGCTATGGCTAATGACAAGTCTAGGCTTATGGTTAGGAATAGTTTTACGGTTAGGTTTATGACTAGGTCTATTGTAAGGGTGAGGTTGAGGGTCGGGGTCAGGTTTACAGATAGCGTATTATTAGGGTCAGAGTCAGGGTTAGGGTATGGGTTAGGTTCATGTTTAGGGTTAGGACTCAAATTAGCATTAAGGTTAGGGTTAGAGTTAGAGTAATGGATATGGTTAGGTTTAGGATTCAGGTTAGGTTTAGCGTAATGGATTGGGTTAGGGTTAGTGATAGAGTGAGGGATAGAATTCAGTTAGGGTTATGGTTAGGCTAATGGATAGGATTAGAGCTGCAGTTAAGGCTACGGTTATGGTTAGGTTATGGCTATGATTAGGGTTAGGCCTTGGGTTAGAATTTGGTTAGGGTTATGGTTAGGGTAATGGATAGTATTCGAGCTAGGGTTAGGGCTTGGGTTATGGTTAAAATTAGGGCTATGGTTCAGGTTATGTCATAGTTAGGGTAACAAATAAGATTAGAACTGCAATTAGGGCTAGGGTTATGGTTAGGTTTGGGCTATTATTAGGGTTAGACCTTGGGTTAGAATTCAGTTAGGATTATGGTTAGGGTAATGGAGAGGATTTGAGCTAGGATTAGGACTAGGGTTATGGTTAAGATTAGGGCTATGACTCAGGTTAGGTTTTGGGTTAGGACAAGGTTTAGGTTTAGGGTTAGGTTTAGTTTAAGCGTTAAGGCCCGAGTTAGGGCTAGGGTTAGTGTTAAAGCTAGGGTGAGGGCTCATTTTAGGGCTAGGTTTTGGGTTAGGTTAGGGCTAGGGTAGCACTATGTCTAATGTAAGATCTAGGGTTATGAATAGGGATAGTTTTAGGGTTAGTGTTAAGTCTAGGTCTAGTGTTATGTTTAGGTTTAGGTCCAGGGTGGTGATTAGAGGTAGGATTAGTGTTAGGGTCAGAGACAAGATCAATGTTACCTTTAGGGTTAGGGATAGGACTCGAATTAGGGCTAGGGTTAAGGCTAGGGGTAGGGTTAGGGTTTGTGTTAGGGTTAGGGTAAGAATTAGGGATAGGACTAATGTCAGGTCTAAGGTTAGGGTTAGTGCTATGGCTCAGTTTTGTTTTAGAGCTAGGGCTAAGGTTAGTGCTAGCTTTAGGATTAGTAATAGTGTTAGGGCTAGTGTTAAGGTGAGGTTTAGGCTTAGATTTTTTGTTATAGTTAGATCTAGGTTTAGGTCTAGGGCTAGGATTAGGGCTAAGGTTAAGGCTAGTGTTAGGGTTATGATAATGGATAGGTTTAGAACTAGAAATAGGTCTAGAGTGAGAGGTAGAGTTAGTCTTTGGGCTAGGGTTAGGAGTAGGCTTAGGGTTAGGGCTAAATTAGGGCTAGGATTAGCGCTAATGTTAGTGTTAGGTTTAGGCCTAGCATTAGGGCTAGAGTTAGGGTTAGTGTTAGGGTAAGGGTAAGGGTTAGAGTTAGGGGGAAAATGGGGTTATAGCTAGATTTAGAGCTAGGGCGAGGGTTATACTTAGGGTTAGGCCTAGGGTTAGGGTACAGTTTAGGATTAAGGCTAGGTTTAGGGCTAGGATGAGGGTTTGTGTTAGGGCTAGGGCTAGGATTAGGGCTAGGGTTAATGTCAGGTCTAGCATTATGGTTAAGGATAGTTTTAGGGTTAGGTTATGGCTAGGTCTAATGTAATGGTTAGGTTTAGGGTAAAGATCTGGTTAAGAGCTAGGTGTATTATTCGGGTCAGGTTCAGGGTTTGGGATTGGTTTAGGTTAAGGTCTAGGGTTAAGGCTCAAATTATCATTAGGTTTTGTGTAATGGATTGGGTTAGATTTAGGGTTCAGGTTAGGTTTAAAGTTTTGAATAGCATTAGGGATAGTTATATGATCATGTTTAGTCCTATTAACATTGGGGTTAGGCTTATGTTTAGGGTAATGGATAGGATTACAGCTAGGGTTGGATCTAGGTTTATGGTTTAGGATTAGGGCTAGAGTTAGAGTTAGGTTAGGGTTAGTCCTAGGTTAGGATTAGGTTTAGGGTAATTTTTAGGGTTTGAGCTTGGTTTATGGCTAGGGAAGGTTTAGGGTTAGAGCAGGTCTAGAGTAAAGGTTAAGGTGAGGGCTATAGTTAGCTTTAGGGTTAGGCTTAGGGTTATGGTAATGGTAATGGATAGAGTTAGAGCTAGGGTTTGGTCAATAGTTACAGTTAAAATTAGGGTTAAATATATAGTTAGGGATAGGGCTATATTAATGTTTAGGGTTAGGATTAGGGCTAGGTTTAGAGGTAGTAATAGGGTTAGAGTTACTTTTATTCAAATTTTTTTGATACAATCCAGGATTCATCTTTAACTAACTTTACTCTGTTCCCCTGGTTTAGGCTTTTTTGTTTTACTGTCTGGTGTCAGGAACAGTTAATATTTTCATTTAACTTCATTTTGACCTATACAAGTAAATGGAAATGGACCTGGAAATCAAACAGTGTTTATGCTAGCTGCTTGAAACTGCAAACATACCCTCAATTCTTTGTGGGGACACTGTGGTATGTTCCATGTGAGTGTAGGCATAAGCTGAAGAATGCAAAAACAACTTTATCCGAGAGCCCTTTAGGAGAAAGCAGGGAAATATGCATGCACTGAAATTTCTCCCATAATTATTTGGTCAGATTTTTTTGATAATGCATAGGATTCATTATTTAGCATGCCCCACCAAGCTCTCCAAGTGTGGGACTTCTAGGATCAATGGTTCTCTAATCAGGTTACTGTTAGTGTTAGGTTTAGGGTTAGGGCTAGGGTTAGATATAGTGTTAAAGTGAGAGATAGTTTTGTTCAAATTTCTTTGATACTTGGAGGGGGTAATCTTTTACCTAGCCTTAATATGCTCCCCAGGTTCGAGCCTCCTTGTTTCAATGGTTCGCTATCAGGAACACTCTGTATTTTAAGGTTTCACTTCATATTGACCTATATAGGTAAATGAAAATGGAGGTTGAAATCAAACCAGGTTGGTGCTAGCTGCTTAAAACTTCAGACACTGAATCAGTTCTCTGTGGGAACACTCTTGTTCGTTTCTTGTGAAAGTAGTTCTAAGATGAAGATGGCAAAAACAACTTTATCCAAGAGCCCTTTAGCAGAAAACTGAAAAATATTCATGACCTGAACTACCACCCCAATTATTTGGTCATATTTCTTTGATACTGCATAGGATTCATCTGATAGCTTATCCCACTAGACTACCCAAGTTTGGGACTTCTTGGATCAACAGTTTTTTAAGCAGATTAGTGTTTGTGTTAAGGTTAGTGTTAGAGCTAGTGTTAGAGCTAGTATTAGAATTAGAGTTAGTTTTGTTCAAATTTTTTTGGTACTGGGCAGGATTCATTTTTCTCCTATTCTTACTATACTCCACATGTTTGGCCCTCCTAGGTTCAATGGTTCACTGTAAGGAACAGTTTGTATTTTAAAGTTTCAATTCATTTTGTCGTATACAGGTAAATGGAAATGGAACTGGAAATCAAACAGCGTTGGTGCTAGCTGCTTGAATCTTCATACTCCATCAATTCTCTGTGGGCAATCTCTGGTTTGTTCTTGTGAAAGTAGGCATAAGCTGACGCAAGTAAAAACAACTTTATCCAAGAGTCCTTTAGGAGATAACAAGGAAATATGCATGTACTGATATACTCCATCAACTATTTGGTCAGATTTCTTTGATACTGCACAGCATTCATCTCTTAGTTTGCCCCACTAAGCTGCCCAGGTTTGGAACTTCTAAGGTCAAAATTTCCATAAAATTGTTAGGGTTAGGGGAAAGGTTAGGATTAGAGCTAGTGTTAGCGTTAGAGTTAGTTTTATTCAAAATTCTTTGACATTTGGCAGGATTTATCTTTTAGCTAGATTTACTCTGTTCCACAAGCTTAGGCCTTCTCCGTTCACAGGTTTGCTGTCAGGAACAGTTTGTATTTTAAGATTTTACTTCATTTTTACCTATACGGGAAAGTTAATGGAGGTGAAAATCAAACAGGGTTTGTGCTGCTTGAAACTTCACACACTTAATGAGTTCTCTGTAGGGACTCTGGTGTGTTCCATGTGGAAGTAGGCCTAAGCTTAAGCATTCCAAAACAACTATATCCAAGGGTCCTTTAGGAGAAAACAGGGAAATTTGCATGTACTGAAATACCTCCCATAATTATTTGGTCAGATTTTTTTTGATGCTGCGTAGGATTCATCACTTAGCTTGACCCACAAGGCTCCCACGTGTGGGACTTCTAGAATAAATTGTCCTCTAATCAGGTTAGGGTTAAGGTTAGGTTTAGGGTTAGGGCTAGGGTTAGAGTTAGAAGTAATATTAGAGTGAGAGTTAGTTTTGTTCAAATTTCTTTGATACTGGGCAGGATTCATCTTTTATCTAGCCTTAGTATGCTCCCAAGTTTTGGGCCTTCTCAAATCAATGGTTCGTTATTGTGAACACTTTGTATTTTAAGGTTTCACTTCATTTTGACCTATATGGGTAAATGGAAATGGAGGTGGAAATCAAACAGGCATCCCTTTTCCTAAGCCTAACCCTAACCCTAGTCCTAACAGTAGCCCTAAGACTAACTCTAACTCTCATCCTCGCCCTATTCCTAGTTCTAGCTCTATGCCTGGCCATAACCCAAACACTAGCCCTAACCTTAGCCCTATCCCTAACCATAGCCCTAACCCTAGAATTAACCATAACTCTAAATCTACCCCTAAGCCTAAACTTACACTATCATTAGAAATAACACTAACACGAATTGTAAATCTACCCATTACTTTAGCCTTCACCATAAAACAAAACCGAGCCATAGCACTAACCTTAAACCTTAACCTAAACCAAATCCTAACCCTACATCTAGCCCTAAGCCTACCCCTAATTCAAGTCCTATCCCTAACCCTAAAATGAACCATGATCCTGACTCTGACCCTAACACTAACCCTAGTTCAAAACATCACCCTAAACCTAAACCTGATCCTAAAACTAGACTTAGCCCTAATGATAACTCTAAAACTAGCCCTAATCATAACCCTAGTTCTTATATTAGCCATATCCCTAACACTAGCTCTAATATAACCCCAAACCTAACCCTAATCCAAGACCCAACCATAGCTTAAACCCTAACTCTAACACTAAACCTAGCCCTAACCCTTACCCCAAACCTAACCCTAACTTTAATCCTTGCACTAAATTTAAACCTAACCCTAAACCTAGCCCTAACCCTAACCATAACCCTAGCACTAACCCTTTCCATTACCCTAACCCTAACCATAATCCTAATGATAGGCCCCGGCCTAACAATAGCACTATCCCTAACACTACCCTATCCATTACCATAAACATAACCTGAATCCTAAACCTAACCATATCCATTACCCTTACTATAACCTTAACCCTAATGCTATTTTGAACCCTCAACCTTAACCTAACCAAACCCTAACCATGACCCTGACCCTAAGAATACCACTACCTCTAATGCTGACCCTAACCCTCATCCTAATCCTTACACTATACCTAGCCATAAAACTATGCCTAAAACTATCCCTAACCATAACCCTGGACCTGATATTTAACCTAGTCCTAATACTAGCTCTAACCCTAACATAAACCATAGCCCTAATCCTAAGCCTAACACTAGCTCTAATCCTAACCCTAAATTTAACCCTATCCCTAACCCTAACTTTAACCCTCTCCCTAGCCCTAAACCTAGCTGTAACATCATACCTTACCCTATCCTAAACCTAACACTAATCCTAGACATAAACCTAGGCCTAACCTAACACTAACCCTAGGCCTAATTAAGCCCTAACCTTAACTGTAACTATAACTCTAGCCCTAAGACTAGCTTTAACTCTCACCCTATTTCTATTAATAGTTAACCTGTCACTTATCATAACCCAAAACCTAGCCCTAACCCTAGCCCTAACCCTAGATCTAAACCTAACTCTAAACCTAACCCTAACCCTAAGTCTAAACCTCACCCTAACACTGGCCATAACCCTAACGCTAATCCTAAAACTAGCCCTAACCCTAGACTTAATGCTAACCCTAGGCCAAATCCTAAGCCTATCATAATCCCTAAACCTATCCATTACCCTAACCCTAACCCTAAACCTAACCTAACCAAAGCTCAATCCCTAACCATTACCTTAAAACTAACATTAATCCTAACACTAACCTAACCTGACATTTAAACCTATCCAATACCCTGAACCTAATGATAACCCTAGCCCTAACACTAACAGTAATCCAGACCTTAAGTGTAACTCTAACCTAGAGCTAATCTTAAACCAAACCCTCACCCTAGGGTGAACTAACCCTAGCTCAAACCCTAAACTGTACCCTAACCCTAACCCTAACCCTATCCCTACTCCTAACCCTAATCCAAACTCTAGTCCTAATATTAACCATAATCCTAGCCCTAACACTAGCTCTAACCCTATCCATTACCCTAATCATAATACTTACCTAATGCTAACCCTAGGCCTAATCCTGACCCTATCACTAACTCTAACCCTATCAATTACCCTAAACCTAACTTAAACCCTAAACCTAACAGTCTCATTGCCTTAACCCTAACCAAAATGCTAATTCAATCCCTAATCCTAAATCCTAACCTAAACTAAACCCAAAACCTGACCCTAACCCTAATAGTACACCCATCTCTAAACCTGACCCTTACCCTAGACCTAGCAATAAACCTAACCCTAAATCTATCCCTAACCATAACCCTAGACCTTACACTAGCCCTAGCCCCAATTCTTGTCATAACCCTAAAACAAATCCTAGCCCTCATCCTAGCCCTAAACCTAGCCTTATTAATAACCAAAACATACCCCTAGCCCTAACTATAATTCCAATTTTTTACCTAGCCCTAAACCTAGCTATAACCAATTCTTTCCCCTAAACCTAACCCTATCCCTAAACCTAAACCTAAGCCTAACACTAGGCTTAACCCTAACACAGACCCTATACCTAATTTAGCCCAAAACCTAACCTAACCCTAGCCCTAAGACTAACTCTTGCCCTAGCCCTAATCCTAGTTCTAACTTTATTCCTTATCATAACCCTAACACTTGCCCTAACCTTAGCCCTACTTCTAATCCTACATCTAACCCTAACTCTAAATATAACCCTAACCCTATGCCTAAACCTCTCACTAACACAAGCTGTAACACTAACACTTATCGTAACACTAACACTTATCCTAAAACTAGCCCTAACCTAGCCCTAGCCCTACAATTAAAAAGAACAATAGCCCTAACCCCAACCCTTAACCTAAACCAAACCCTAAGATTACACCTAGTCCTAAACTCTTCTCTAATACAAGTCCTGTCCCTCACCCTAAAACTAACCCTGACCCTGATTCTGACCCTAACACTAACCCTAGCTCTAAAGATTATCTAAAACCTAAACCTAACCCTAACACTAGACCTAACCTTAACCTTAACCCTAAAACTAGCCCCAATCATAACCCTTGTTCTTACATTAGCTGTAGACCTAACCCTAGCCCTAACCTAGAGCCTAACACCAGCTTTAACCCTAAGTACATCCCTAACCCTAGCCCTAACCCTTGCCCTAAACCTAACTCTAACCCCAAAACTTGCCTTAACCCTAAACCTTAGCCTAGCCCTAATTCTAACCCATAACCCTAGCTGTAACTCTATCCATTATCCTAACCCTAACCATACCCTAATGCTAATTCGATGATAACCCTAAACCTATTCATAAATCTAAACCTATCTATTACCCTAAACCTAACCTGAACCTAATCCTAACCATATCCATACCCCTAACCCTAACCCTAAAACTAATTTGAGCTCTAAACTTAATAATTAACCTAACCCAAACCATAATCCTGAATCTGACCCTAATAATATCCCTAGCTCTAAACCATACCCTAAACTTTAACCTAACACTTACACTATACCTAGCCATAATCCTAACCATAAATCTACCCCTAAATCTAACCCTAGACTTGACATTAGTGCTAGCCTTAATGGTAGCCCTGACCCTAAAAACCCTAGCCTTAATCCTAGCCCTAAACTTAGCCTTAATCCTAACCCTAACTCTAAGCCTAGCCTAACCCTAACCCTATCACTGGTCATAGCCCTAGCTCTAACCCTATAACTTACACTAAGTCAAACCCTCAACCTATTGCTACCCTAGTTCTAAACCTTATCCGTAGTCTACCCCAAACCCTAACTCTATTACTAGTCCTAAACTTAGCCCTCATTCTAGCTCTAAGCTTAACCCAAACCCTAATCCTAACCATGACCCTTATTCTGACAGTAACACTTACCTTAGGTTTAAACCTGAATGTACCCCTAAACCAAAACCTAACACTAACCCTACCAGTAAACCTATACCCAAATCTAACACTAACTCTAGCCCTAGACCTAAATCTAATCCTAAATATAGCCATAACTCTAGCCCTCGACCTAACAATAACCCTTAATCTAACCCAAGCACTAACACACCCTAGACTTAACCCTAGTCATAATTATGGCCCTAACCCTAATACTAACCATAACCCTAGACCTAGCCATAAACGTAAACATAAAACTATGCCTAACTATAACCCTAGACCTGTCATTAGCCCTTGCCCTAAACCTTACACAAACCCTAGACCTAGACCAAACAGTACCCTAAATTTAACCCTAATCATAACCCTAGATCTTAAATTAGCCATAGCCCTAACCCTAGCCCTAACCTAATCTAAAACTTAGCCTTAATCCAAGCCCTAACATTAGCTTTAACCCTAACCCTAAACCTAAACCCAATCCTAAACCTAACCTTAATCCTAACCATTATCCTATCCCTGACCCTACCTCTAATCCTATCCATTACCTTAATCCTAACCCTAAACATAATGCGAACCCTAGGATAACACTAAACCTATCTATAACCCTAACCCTATCCATTATCCTAAACCTAATCTGAACCCTAAACATAACCATATCCATTACCCTAACCCTAAACCTAACCCTAACACTAATTTGAGCCCTAACACTAAACCTTAACCTAAACAAACCCTAACCCTGACCCTGACCCTAAAAAAAACATAGTTCTAAAAGTGATCCCATCTCTCAACCTAATCCTTACACTATACTAAGCCATAAACCTAAGCCTGAAACTATCCCTAACCATAATAACCCTAGACCTGATATTAGACCTAGCCCTAATATAGGCCTAACCCTAACAAAACCCTAGCCCTCATCCTAGCCCTAAACCTAGCTTTAATCCTAACCCTCACCCTCACCCTAACCCTATCCCTAATTTGAACTCTCTCCCTAGCCCTGAACCTAGCTATAACCCTAATGCTAACCCTAAAACTAGCTCTAAAAACTAGCTCTTCTCATAAAACTAACCCTAAACCTAACACTAACACTAACCCTAACCATAGTCCTAACCATAGGCCTAACCCTAACACAAAACCTAGCGCTAATCCTAGCCCTAATTTTGTGCTAACCCTAAGTGAACCCCAAACCCTAGCCCTAAGACTAACTCTAACTCTCAACTTAGCCCTATTTCAATTTCTAACCCTATCCATTACCGTAACCCTAACATTATACCTAAACTTAGCCCTAAACCCAGGCATATCCCTAACCCTAGATCTAACCATAACTCTAAATATAACCCTAACCTTAAGCCTAAACCTCACCATACCACTAGCTGATCCTACAACTAGTTCTAACCTTAGCACTAGCCCTAAAACAAAACCGAGCCATTGCTCTAAACCTAAACCTTAACCTAACTCAAAGCCTTACCCTACAACTAGCCATAATACGAGTTCAAGTTTGAGTCCTAGGACTAAAACTAATCCTGACCCAGACTCATATTCAAACACTAACCCTAGCTCTAAATATCATCCTAACCCTAAAGCTAATGCTAACACTAGACCTAGCCCAAACCCTAACCCTAAAACTAACCCTAATCATAACCCTAGTTCTTACATTAGTCATATCCCTAAACCTAGCTCTAACCCTAACACAATAATAGCCCTAATCTAAGCCCTAACACTAGATTTAACTCTAAACCTACCCCTAATCCTAGCCCTAAACCTAATCGTAACACAAGCCCTAACCCTATCTCTAACCCTACCTCTTACCCTAAGCCAAACCCTATCCATAATGCTAATCCTAGTCCTAATCCTAATCCTTAGCCTAAACCAAAAACTAACCCTATTACTAGTCCTAACCCTAGCCCTCATTCTAGCTGACACCCTAACCCAAAACCTAACTCTAACTTTCACACTTATTCTGACCCCAACACTAATTATAGGTCTAAACCTGACCCTTACCCTAAGTTGAACCCTGAATCTAGCCCTACCAGTAAACTTTTACCTAAACCTAAGCCGAATACTAGCCCTAAACCTAAACCTAATCCTAAATCTATTGATAACTCTAGCCCTAGACCTAAACTAAAACTTAGTCCTAGCCCTAACAATGATACTTAACCTAAACCAAACACTAACACTACCCCTAGACCTAACCCTAGTCCTAAATCTAGTGATAACTCTAGCCCTAGACCTAAACTAAAACTTAGTCCTAGCCCTAACAATAACCCTTAAATAAACTAAACACTAACACTACCCCTACACCTAACCCTAGTCCTAATTCCAGCTTTCACCCTAACCCTAACTCTAACCTGAACACTGACACAGACACTAACAATAAACCTACTTATAAAACTGACCCTAAACCAAAATATAAACTTAACACTAAACCTAGCCATAACCATATCCCTAAATTACCATACATAGAACCCTAGATATTACATTACTCATAGCACTAACCTTAGGCCTAAACCTAACACAAAACCTAGTCCTAATCAGAGGCTTAAACCTACCCTAAGCATAACCCTAACCCTAACCCTAGACCTACCCTAACCCTAACCCTCACCTTAGTCCTAACCCTAGCTCAAAGCCTAAACCTTAGCCTAAACATAAACCTAGATCTATCACTAACAATAACCCTAGCCCTATCCCTAATCCTAACCTTAACCCTAGCCCTAACTCTAACAATTACCCTAACTTTAACCCAAACCCTAATGATAACCCTAGCCCTAACCCTAACCCAAACCATAAACCTAAACCTACACTTAATTCTAAACCTGATCCTTGCCATAACTCTTACCATAACTCAAAACCTAACCATTACCCTAAACCCAATAGTAAACCTAGCCCTAAAACTAAACCCTGAAGCTAATCTTACATCTAATCTGATCTATTACCCTAAACCTAAATCTAACTCAAATGAAAACCCTAGACCTAACCCTAAACCTAACCCTGGCCATTACTATAACCATAACCCTAGACCTAACACTAAACCTAACCCTCACCCTAGAACTAACGCTAGCTTAAAACCTTACCTTTCCCTAAAACTAATTATAACCCTACTCCAAGCTAGAATTACTAGCCCTAATCCAAATTCTAACCTTAACTCTAGACCTAATCCTAAGTATAACCCTACTCTAACCCTATACATTACCCGTATGATAACTATTCCTAATGCTAATCCTAGGCCTAAACCTAACACTATCATAAACCCTAAATAACTCCATTACCCTAAACCTACACTGAACCCTAAACAACCCTATCCTTTACGCTACACCTAACTTTAAGCCTAAATCTAACCCTTACTCCAAATATAACTTAAGCCTAAGCCTAACACTAACACTACACCTAACCCTGATACTAATTTTATACCTACCCTAACCCTAAGCCTAAGACTAAAACAAAATTGATCAATAGCCCTAACTTTAAATCTTAACTTAATCTAAACCCTAACACTACAACTAGACCTAACCCTAGTTCTAATTAGAGTTATAACCCTAACGTTAAAGTAACCCTGACCCTGACTCATATCTTAACACTCACTCTAGCTCTAAACACCATCCTAAACTTAAACAGAACCCTACCAGTAACCCTAGCCTTAGTTTAAATCCTAACACTCACCTTAAAACTAACCCTGACCCAACCCATATCCTAACAGTCACCCTAGCTCTAAACACTGCTCTCAACTTAAACCAAACCCTAACAGTAACATTAGCCCTTATTTGAGTCCTAACCCTAACCCTAAAACTAACACTGTCATTGACTCATATCCTAACACTATCTCTAGCTATAAATATAACCTTAACTTTTAACCTAAACATAACACTAGACCTACCCCTAACCCTAACCCTAATTGTAACACTAGTTCTTACATTAGCCATTGCCCTAACCCTAGTCCTAACCCTAACACAAAACTAGCCCTAATTCGAGACCTAAACCTAGATTTAAACCTAACCTTAACCCTAAATCTAGCCCTAACCCTAGCTCTAATCCTATTCCTTATCCTAAGCAAAACCCTAACCCTAATGGTAACCCTAGACCTATCCCTAATCTTTAGGCTAACCAAAACCCTAACCATATTAATAGTCCTAAACCTAGCCTTCACTCTAGCTCTAACCCTATACCAAAACCTAATTCTAAACCTGACCCTTATTTTGACCCTAAAACTAATCCTAGGTCTTAATCTGACCCTAACCATAGACCAAACCATAACACTAGCCCTAGACCTAAATCTAATCCTAAATCTAGACTTTACTATAGCCCTAGACCAAAAACAAAAACCTAGCAGTAGCCGTACCAATAACCCTGAACCCAAACACTAATCCTACTACTAGACCTTAACCTAGTCCTAATTCTGGCTATAACACTAACTCTAATGTTAACCTAAACACTGACCCTGCCTTTAACAGTAAACCTACCTATAAACCTGACCCTAACCGAATATCTAAACATAACACTAGACCTGGCCATAATCCTAACCCTAAAACTAGCCATAATCATTACCCTAGCTCTTACATTACCCACAGCCCTAATCCTAGGCCTAAACCTAATACAAAATCTAGAGCTAATGCTGGGCCTAAACCTAGCCCTAAGCATAACTCTAACCCTAACTCTAACCTAACACATGATTAGTCCTAACCCTAGCTCAAAGCCTAACCCTTATCCTAAACATAAACCTACACCTGTCCCTAAATATACCCCTAACACTAGCCCTAATTCTAGACTTAACCCTAGCACTAAACCTAGCTGTAAACCTACCCATTACCCTAAACCTAACCCTAAACCTACTGATAACCCTAGGCCTAACCATAACTCTAAACCTAACCAGAAAAATAACCCTAGACCTAACCCTAAACCTCACACTCGACATAGACCTAATTCTAGCACAAAACCTAACCTTTACCATAAATGTAAACATAACCATAGCCCTAACCCTATACCTAAACCTCAATCTAACACTAACCATAACCCTATACCTACTACTAGCCATATGCATTACTTTAATGCTAACCCTACCCCTAATGATAATGCTAGCCCTAATCCTAACTCTAACCCTAACTGTACTGTCATCTTATCCCTAGACCTAATTCTAGACCTAAACCTCGCCCTAGGCCTAACCCTAGCTCAAAACCTAACCCTTATGCTAAACATAACCATAACACTAACCCTAGTTCTAAACCTAACCCTAACCCTAACTCAAGACCTATTCCTGAACACAATCCTAGCCCTAACCTAAGCTTTAACCCTATCCATTATCCTAACAATTACCCCTACCCTAATGCTAACCCTAGGCCTAACACTAACCCTAACCCTATCAATTTCCCTAAACCTAACCTGAACCCTAAACCAAACAATCATTACCCTAAGCCTGACCCTAACTCTAACTCGACCCCTAAACCTAAACCCAAAACTCAACCAAACTTTAACTCTGACTCTGACCCTAATATTTCCCCTAGCTCTAAACCTGAACCTTACCCTAAACGTAACCCTTACATTAGACCTAGACACAAACATAACCCTAAAACTATCCTCAACTGTAACCCTTGACCTGACATAAGCCCTAGCCCTAATCCTAGCCCTAACCCTAACAAAAAATCCAGTCCTAATCCTAGCCCTAAACCTAGCCTTAATCCTAACCCTACCTTTAACCCTAATACTCACTCTTGCCCTAATCTTAGCCCTAATTCCGCCCTATCTCTAACCCTAAACCTAACCCTAGACCTAAAACTAACTCTAACTCTCACACTATTTTATCACTAGTTCTAAACCTATCCCTTACCATAACCCTAACCCTAGCCCTAAACCTAGTCCTAATCCTTGCTCTACACATAGCTGTAGCACTAACCTTAGATCAAAATCTAACTCTAAATCTAACCCTAACCCAAAGCCTAAGCCTAACCCTAACACTAGCCCTAAGCCTAAAACTAATACTAAAACTAGCTCTAACCCTAGCCCTAGCCCTAAAACAAAACCGAGCCATAGCTCTAACACTAACCTTAAACTAAACCAAACCCTAACCATAGATCTACCCCTAACGCTAACCCTAATTCGAGTTTTATGTTTTTTATTGCTTGTTCAAAACATTACAAAGCTCATGACATATCATCTTTCATACATTTGACACAATTGGGTTATGAACTCCCATTTTTACCCCAAATAGAAATTGCAGAATCACATCGGTTACACATTCACAATTTTTACATAATGACATAATAGAGACTGTTGTATTCTGCTGCCTTTCCTATCCCCTACTATCCCCCCTCCCCTCCCCTCTCATCTTCCCTCTCTACCTCATCTGCTGTTGTTCAATTCTCTCCCTTGTTTCCCCCCACCTTTCACCTCACAACCTCTTATATGTAATTTTGTGTAACATTGAGGGTCTCCTACCATTTCCATATGCTTTCCCTTCTCTCTTCCTATCTCTCCCCCCACTCGTCTCTGTTTAATGTTAATCTTTTCCTCATGCTGTTCCTCCCTGTTCTGTTCTTAGTTGCTCTTTTTATATAAAAGAAGACATTTGGCATTTGTTTTTTAAGGATTAGCTAGCTTCGCTTAGCATAATCTGTTCTAATGCCATCCATTTCCCTGCATATTCTATGATTTTGCCATTTTTTTAGTGCTGCGTAATACTCCATTGTGTATAGATGCCAAATTTTTTTTATCCATTCATCTATTGAGGGGCATCTAGGTTGGTTCCACAGTCTAGCTATTGTGAATTGTGCTGCTATGATCATTGATGTGGCAGTATCCCTATAGTACGCTCTTTTAAGATCCTCAGGGAATAGTCC